>NC_081191.1:36718702-37022452 GCF_902713425.1 Acipenser ruthenus | reverse complement strand
CCTCTGAGCAGCACCTCTCTGTCCCCGAGTGTCTCCAGCAGCAGCAGGAGGATGGTTTTAAAGTGTTCGTCCCACACCACAAGCAGGTTGTCCCGGATGAGTGTCATGAGTTCACACAGGACCGCCTTCCGCTCCTCCACACGCTCGTTGTGATTGGACAGCTCTTTCAGCAGCTCGCCCACCAGCTCTGACTGGTCCAGATTACTGTCTGTGAAGACAAGGTAAGGATAGGTTTGGTATTTGGCTCCATGTTCCTGAAATTTACCTTATTAATGTTCACACACCCAGATTAGCACTGATCTTGCACATTTACCTAAAAGTATTGGGGCAAAATGGTGGTCTGTGAAACCAGACGACAAGTGTATATCATTAAATCCCTTGTGACGAAAGGGTTAATTTTTATTGTAAGATATCTATAATTGATTTCAACCTTTAAATTAAGGTATACAGATGTGTACTGAATGTGAAGCCAATATCTCAGTTTCCATAAAACTGAAAATATGAAGTCTGTCTCATAATTGTTTGAGATATGCGGTGTTGAAAAATCACTGCACCAATCATTTCAGGTTTGTTCCCCAATTTTGGCAACTCACAACTAACAAAAACCTAGAAATTACATATTCACATGGAATCCTAAATATTTCTACAACAAATAGACTTTGTTATCTGGTTGTTTGTTACAGAGCACTAATAAAGCTATTCTTTAACTGCACTAAACTTTGAACTTAATACTTGTACATTAATACTTGAGGTGGACCGTATCAATTGTTAAATTGAATAAAGTCAGCACAACATAATGGCCACTTACTGCAGTATTGCTACCTATATTTTGTCAATACTCTGTGCGTGCATGGTGTTTCTACTGCAAACAGCCACATGTGTATTGGAAATACAATGAAAGGAAACATGTGCTCCTTTAATCTTACAATATTTTGTATGCTGGTCAGAACCAGATTTTAATTTTAATATATATATATATATATTTTTTTTACATTTCTGACAAAGCAGCTGGCTTTATGGGTCATTAGCAAAATGACATAGTTTTGGTACAAGATTTGTCAAGCAGATAAGGAAAAGCCATACCTGAAAGGGATTTATCAGAAAACAATAAAGCTCATGTACACAGTTCTGTTTGTATTTTGGTGAATTGAAACTTTTTGGTTTTTGTACTGATGCTTAACATTGTTTAATTCCTCAACTTTGGAGGTAAATTAAAGTATAAAGCCCAGTTAGTCACATTGGGTCACTGCTATGAAAATGAGACACTGGTGTTTTTTGTGAACATTAAAGCATCCCTGGTGATGTATGACTTGGGGTGATGTGATGGCTTGTAAGCAAGTACAATGGCAGGAGGTTAAAATAAATGTGGCCACAAAAAGGTTAATTGGACAACAACCATCATCAAATTTGATAAAGACAATCCAAGAAGACAACTGTGTACCAAATGTAACGACACTTTGTCAAAGTGTGCATTCTGTATAAATCGATATGGACAGTTTATATTAAATGTGGCACTGAAAACTGGACATCCTATGTAACAGAACTTGTTTGTTAGACAGAATCATAGAATACAGCTGTGCACCGAATAGAAAGACTATTTCCTGTAGTGTACTATCATGAAGAAAGGTTTTAGGACCTCAGTATGTGTCGGCCATACTGGATCAGAGGTCAAAGTCACACACACATTTAGCATGTAGTGTTTATAAAAGTATGCAAATATGAAGACAAGTACCTCAAATACAGTAGCAATGGTGATTTGAGAGTGAGCCAGTGGCAGCTTTGTAACATTACTGCCGTAAAAGGGTGAATTTACCTTGTAAAATATCTACAAATGAACTAGTCACTATCTAAATATCTGGAATATCCCTAAACCAAAAAGGAAAAAATGCTCTCAAACAGTTAAAACTACAATCTATATACAGGATTGCAGGACACCGCATATTTAAGAAAATTATAGTTGAACTGTGGACAAGCTACAGTTGAAGACTATGACATTCTTGGAAACTCACCTTCAGGAAACTGCTCTGCATCGTCGTCAAACATGGCCTCCTTGAGGTTGGACTTGTTGAAAGAGTCTGAGTAGTTGAAGGGGTTGTAATCGCGGCTGCGTGGGCTGGAGTGCAGTAGAGGCATGGTGTTGAGGAGTGAAGTCTTGTTGTCCAGGGCTGTACGGCCTGTGTCTGGTGCATCACCACCACCTCGCAGGTCAGGAAAGGCACTTCCCATCCCACCCTAAAAAGATATGGAATAAAACACACACACATTATATATTATATATATATATATATATATATATATATATATATATATATATATATATATATATATATATATATATATATATATATATATATATATATATAGACACACACACACACACACACAATGAAAACTCACTATTAAGAACAGTCAATGGACCAACAAAATGTGGTCCTACTACTACCTGCTAAACAGTAAGACTGCCCTGCATTACCCATGCCCTCTGAAGGGCTGGGAAGAAAACAAGCCACCAGAAACAGAACTAAACACTCACAGCTTCTCTGTCTCCGTCTTTTTTCAAGTCCCTTTTGACCGGCTCGTTCATGTCTTCCTGACTGCGGAAGCTGAAGTTCTGAATGGCTTCTGTCACGCCACGGAGAGAGCTGTAGATGTCTTCTGAGTTCATATTTTCTGTATCATAGTCAAATGCACTGTTGGGACAAAAAGAGATGGCACTTGAAATTTAAGGACTACATCGGCATACAGACAAGCCAGTTTCCACAAGAGACGGTTTTCCATTTTACTTCAGCTGCACAAGAATCTTAGAAAGAGTTCAAAGTTAATCCAAACCAATACTTTAAGTGCAGCACAAAAACCAAGACCATAGGACACAGTTGGAAATTAAGTGGAGATAGACTTAGGACAGAGGGTAGGAGACACTTCTTTACACAGTGAGTGTTAAGGGTACGGAATGGGTTACCTAGCCATGTATCACTGGGGTTCTTTAAGATCCAACTTGACAGTTTTAAAATCAATCTGCTACTAGGAACCGGACAGCACAAAGTGGCATCCTTTCGTTTGTACATTTTTTCATGTTCTTGTGACACAGCAGACAAAAAAGTAAAAGTGCCATATTCTTTGTTGATCCACAAATCCTTAGACTTGTGTTTTACTCTTACTACACCTGTGTACTGGCATAGTATTAACAATAACTGCAAAAGCACAGCCTGACCTATCAATTTATTTCATAACAAAAGCAGCTGTAGAAATGAGATTTCAATTTTACCTTTAAAAGATGTTTTACTTATTTGTTGTTGAACTATAAATTAGGCGATTATAAAATATATAAAAAGATTAGACAAGGCATTTTAAGTATGGTAGTTTTTGATGAATACTTCAAACAAATCACTAATACTGCATCCGAGCATTGACTGTAAAAGGAGCTGAACCAAGAGGAAAGCAGCGACTTACCTTGGTGACAAAGTGTTCCGAGACGTGTTTGTCGGAGAGGTGAGGGGACTGGACCAGTTGGCTGGGGAGCGTGGTGTAGGGCGAGTCAGTGGGCTACCTGTGGGAGCCTGGAGAACAAACGCCATTGTCAACTAAAGCACAACAAAAAGGTACTGGTATTGCAAGGTCAGAAAAAAACTGTTGCCAGCGCCCATGTTAAAGAATATATTCAGCAAAGTACCTGGGCAGTGTTTCCGCTGTTCCAAAGATGGTTCTGAAGTAGTTTGGTTGCACCATCCTGAAATGTTTTTGGTAAAGCTCCCAGCAGCATAGTGAATTCTGGGGTGTTGAGTTGGAACAAAGAAATCAACACAACCTGCGCGGCCTGAAACAAACACAAAGACAGACCCTTAGGAACCAGCAGGAACCACTGATCTGTTCCTTCCACTTACCTGTATTGAAGCATTTACTATATGGAAAGTATAATAGAGGAGATCCTTCACTCTAGAGTAATGAATGGTCTGTTTCCCCACAGATGCAAATCTTTAGGATGTCCTTCAGATTCTCACCTAAATAAACCAATTAGGGTCTATTTTATAATCTAAACAGTGGCAGATTTAACAAAGGGAATAATTTATTAACAGAACTGAACATAAGAGATAGAGATGGTGTAGGGTTACAAACTCGCCACGGTTTAGATCATTTTTATAAGTAAACAAGCGAGACAGTAAATAGAACATAAAAAGTGGTGTTGCAACCATTGAAGGTAACAATTGTAAGTCGCCCTGGATAAGGGTGTCTGCTAAGAAATAAATAATGATAATAATAATAATAATAATAATAACAAAGCATTAGAGGAGCAAGCAAGTTTAAAAAAAATATATAAATATTTAACAAAAAACAGCTCTGAAACCACCACAATGTAGGTTTCTTCAAAACACATAATAAAATCAAATTAGTTCTGGCTACAGAATGAGCTCTCTTAAAAATGACAGTCAAAAAGAGGAGGAATAGTAACCTTGTTAAACTAGGGGCGTAGCGTACATTGAGACAGCCGCCTCGGTAAAAATCGTCTCTCTACGTTTAACAAAAACAAAACAAAAAAAACAACACATAGCTAAAAGATTTTGAAAATAATGTGCCCACTTTAATTTAAGAGTGGCATAAATTGACATGTTTTTGTATTTCTTTTATTTGCCATTTCTTTGTAACATTACCGGTGTATTTAAACCTTGCGTCACACAAATGTTCGCTTTTCATTGGACAGTTTCCCTGGTTACGCTGCATGTAGCTCCAGAATTGGATCAAGATTATGGATCAGTGGAGCCTGATCCAGATCCGACTAGTACAACACCTTCTCATAATCCGACTCCAGTGACCCCAGATTCGATCCCATTTTTTGTTCTTGTTTGTACAACCGGCCTCTAGAGCAGCAGGTAGTCCAGTATATTATACAGTGGACGGTACGGTCCTGTACATGCTCCAAGATGAAACTCTAGGTAAGAATGTTTAGTGATTTTATTTCTTATATTAATATTGTTTTTCTGCTGACAGTCCTGTGCAATGTGATGTTTAGCTGTGATACGTTTTGAAAAATCAATATTTCTTGCACAACGGCAATGCCTTCCCCCTCCTCGATAACGACTCATAGCTGTTAGATTTTAGTACTTTTCATATATTGTATTTTTGTGCGATGGCCCTGATGCCATGGGATAGAAGAATTGGAGGTAATTCTAACCATAAATTCTCTGTTTGGCGACAGCAGTTTAAAAAAATATACTTTCCTAATGTTTTCTTTAGAGACAAATCCAAGGAAGTACTGTTTTTAATATTGATGTGTTGTAGAAAATGTGTAAACCGGGCAGCTGAGTTTGCTTTATTTATGGGTTTATTTATTTCTCGTCACTTTAACTGCACACTGATGCTCTGTTCAAGTATTGCCCTACCTGGCGTATGTTTATAGCATTATACAGTACTGTCTACTGACTAATGGGGCATGTGTATTTAGCGCACAGGTTGAACCGCTACAGCACTGGGACTGCTGTGACCTTTCCCCTACTTGGCACTGTGCCAGCCTGCCACGTGGGACTTGGGGAGTTTCATTTGCTCCGCTTTGTGTAAATATCTGTGAGCGCTGCAGCGCTCGTGGGTAGTTGGTTGCTGTGCTGTTGTTGCTGCTGTTCGTGGTGCTGAACCCGCTGTGCTTTTAAATTCTGGTCACCTCGCTACAAAAAGGATATTGCTGCTCTAGAAAGAGTGCAAAGAAGAGCGACCAGAATTATCAAGGGTTTAAAAGGCATGTCATATGCAGACAGGCTAAAATAAATTAATCTATTCAGTCTTGCACAAAGAAGACTACGCGGCAATCTGATTCAAGCATTCAAAATTCTAAAAGGCATTGACAATGTCGACCCAAGGGACTTTTTCAACCTGAAAAAAGAAACAAAGACCAGGGGTCACAAGTGGAGATTAGATAAAGGGGCATTCAGAACAGAAAATAGGAGGCACTTTTTTACACAGAGAATCCTTCAAGAAGCTGCTTGATGAGATTCTGGGATCAATAAGCTACTAACAACCAAAACGAGCAAGATGGGCCGAATGGCCTCCTCTTGTCTGTAAACTTTCTTATGCTCTTATGTAAATAAGAGCGTGTTGATGGCATCCTCCTCCTGCAATCCCCTGACTCTCTACAGAAGGTTTCAGAATTCAGTCGTAGCGCCTCCTTTTATCTCAGTTTTATTCCGTTTCATTCAGTTTGATGCGGATTCTGTGATTTCTTAAATTTATTGTCATCTTCATAAGAAATTCCTACACTAACAGAATTGCAAGGTCAGAGAAAAAACTGTTGCCAGCGCCCATGTTAAATGCAGGCATATCTGGGTTAATATTGTGGTTCATGACAGAATGAGCTTAACTGAGTGCATCCTTTCGATAGGTTTGATTGGTCTTGCAGCAGTAAGGGTGAAAATAGACTGAATGGCCTTGCCCTGCTATATGTCCACAGAGACAAGGAGGTCTCCCAGGAAGAAGTGTTAGTGTTTCGATAGATCAGGCCCTAGGAGGATTGGCAAACTATATTTAAAAGTAAAGCCTTCTAAATCGTGGCATCCTACAGTCCCAGCAGTCCTATCAGTCTTAGCACTAGTATCAGCAATCTTACCAGTCCCAGCAGTAGCAGCACCAGTCTTACCAGTCCCAAGAGTAGCAGCACCAGTTCCAGCAGTCCCAGCACCAGACATATGAGTCCCAGCAGTAGCATCATTGTCACCAGTGTCAGCATTAACTTCAGTAACAATGAACCAAACGCATGTCTCTCGATGAAGGTATAAACCCATCTACTTATTCAAATTTATAAATTCTATTCTTGTCCTTTTAATACCACATATTTCTGACAGTGTGAATGGGGTAATTTTAGGTTGGTGTGTTTTGACAATTTGTTTTAAAAAAATATGGGTCATGAATTTGCAATCATCATCCAAGGTGGGTCATTGGGTAAAAAGAGTTAGCGACTTATATTGCTTTACAGTTTGCTTTAATAGTCTCCAGGCTTTATAAGACTATAACCTTCACCTTCGTAAGATGAACAGGATATGCAGGTTTTTTTTTTAGTTTTTCTTTTAGACAATTTTATTTTTGCCTCAGTAAAAACCTATTCCTAGCTACGCCCCTGTAAACACATACCGAATGTTGTCTGGCAATGCACCCACATTCCTGCTCAATAGTTTAATGGAGTGCAAACAGATTTCAGAACTTAAACTTAAACTAAAGTCCAATACACAAGTAGTTAACTTTAATTTTCATCTAAAATCAGTGACTTTTTGATTGATTTTACAGTATACTTAGGCACTTGCCAGACGCCTTGCTTTTTCCTTTTCTCTTCTAAATGATTGTGTACACAGTGAAGTCAATTGCTTTATTGATCAGGCACTCAGATGAAAACAACTTTAACTGACATTTTGTTTAGCTGGTGCTAACAGATGGCCAAATATAGCAATTTAATTTTTTTTTTTTTACAGTAAATCTGACACGTTTAGAAACTTAAGATGCATTTCTATCTGTTTCTGTTTAACCAAGTTTCCAGTTTTGTTATTGGTTAGCATCATTATGAATCCTTATTCATAAAACAAGCATTCATAATTTCATATATTGGACTTCATTTTGGGCAGAATGGGTTTTCAGGTACTCGTTTCTAATTGTCTTTAATCACTTGAATGAAGACTGTCTTAAATATTGTATGAAATCAGATTACACCAATAGGAAACACTGACAAGGCTGAGCATAGAGATTAAATAGCTATCACAGCACCTTTACAAGTCCAAAAGTTCATTCATCACTGAGGGGAGTGTTTACAGTCCTACTGAAATAGCTTATTTATATAAAGAGAGATGGCTAGTAGCTAGTAAAACATCTAATATAACTTATTGCACTATCCAGAAATAACTGTGCCCCCAAGTTTTTAGAGAGGATAAACTACAGAGCAATATCCTTATTGTACAATGAATGTATTAAGAACATATTTCTACTCAGGGCAGCAGTGTGGAGTAGTGGTTAGGGCTTTTGACTCCCAGGTGGGGGACACTGCTGTTGTACCCTTGAGCAAGGTACTTTACCTAGATTGCTCCAGTAAAAACCCAACTGTATAAATGGGTAATTGTATATAAAATAATGTGATATCTGTATAATGTGAAATAATGTATAATGTGATATCTTGTAACAATTGTAAGTCGCCCTGGATAAGGGCGTCTGCTAAGAAATAAATAATAATAATAATACTTTGACACACTGACCATTAGCTAGGTTTATCTATGTACTTTAGTGATGCTAGCAACTACAAAGTATCTGAGTGCTGCAACAGTTTAAATTATTCCATTACATTGCTAGTTTTCCCATTTATTTTTGTTTTAAAAGAATCCCGAAAATAGAGAATCTCAAATGATGTGTTTGTGCGGAGATGAGCACACACTCTCAGCAAGACATACTTTCTTCTTGGCTTCTCTCTACATGGGATACTCAGCACAAATTCAAATCAGAAGGATCAGTTAGCCCAATTATCCCCCAATGGCTGTATTTTAAACCTGCTCTGTTCAAAAATATACATTTAGCAAATTTAGCAAAATAAGTTAATTAAAATTGGTACTGACAAATCTTAATAAAAACTAGTGCAGCACTAGTATCTCTCTAGGTACTACACTGGCACGGTACAAATGTATTGGTAGTACCTATTAAAATTATAGTTTTAAGTACCAGCTGCTTATACAACTACAGCGACATCTAGCCAATGGTTATTTTTCTCACCAATGGAGGTAGCGATTAATGAATTAAGCACCCTAAACTTTTACACCTATAATAATGCTTACTTTATATGCAGTTGCCCCCCCGCCGTCCTCAATATTTGTTTTTTGGGGTTCTGCGACGTCCATGGTAACGCTGCCTGAACACTGGATTACAAAGATTATAATAAAATAAATTGCTTCCCACAAGCCCCCTATAAACGGCAGCGTGCATTAAATAATCATACATAGATATTAACATGAAAAATACTACCACTGCTACTATACATAGGTAATTAATAACCATATTCTAATCAGATTTTAGGTCAATTATAATTACAATTACAGCAGCATTGTTGGCTGAAATTACAAATTAGTGATATTTTCTTCTATTACAATTGTGGCAGTAATTACAATCATACTAAAAAGTTACATAAACAACTACACACATTAACATGTTTACTCTATTTATTCTAAATAACCAAGCAATAAATCACAGGTACACAATACAGAAACACACTATATACAGTGCCCATAGTAAGTAAGTAAGTAAGTAAGTAAGTAAGTAAGTAAGTAAGTAAGTAAGTAAGTAAGTAAGTAACTCAACACTTTCAATGTGTGAAAAAATTGGGTTGTTGGGGGGGGGGAGGTGCAACCAGTTGCCTTCAGAATTCACACAATAAGCTAAATGGAGTCCCCATCTGTGAGCAATAAAAGTGGTTCACATGATTTCAGATTAAATACACCTGTCTCTGTAAGGTCCCACAGTTGGGTAGTGCATTCAAAGCAAAGATACTACCATGAAGACCAAGGAGCTTTCATAACAACTCCAGGATAAAGTTGTGGAAAGGCACAGATCAGGGGAGGGGTATAAAAAGATTTCAATTGAATATCCCCTTGGAGCACAGTTAAGTTGATCATTAAGAAGTGGAAGGTATACGGCACCACCCAGAATCTGTTTAGAGCAGGCCGCCCTTCCAAACTGAGCAGCCGGGTAAGAAGGGCATTGGTCAGAGAAGCCAGCAAGAGGCCAATGACAACTCTGAAAGACCTACAGCGTTCCATGGCTGAGATGGAATAAACTGTCCATGTGTCAACAATAGCTCAGGTACTCCACAAATCTGGCCTGTATGGAAAAATGGCAAGAAGGAAGCCATTTCTGAAAAAAGCCCATGTAAAATCCTGCTTGGAATTTGCAAAAAGGCATGTGGGAGACTCTGAAAAGATGTGGCAAAAGATTCTGTGGTCCGATGAAACAAAAATGGAACTATTTGGCCTAAATGCAAAGCGTTATGTCTGGTGCAAACCCAACACAGCACATCACCCAGGTAACACCATCCCTACTGTGAAGCATGGTGGTGGCAGCATCATGCTATGGGGATGCTTTTCATGGATGGAGCTAAATACAGGCAAATCCTTGAGGAAAACCTGCTTCAGGTCTGCGAAAGACCTAAGACTGGGACAGAGATTCACCTTTCAGCAGGACAATGACCCCAAGCACACAACCAAAGCGACACTGGAGTGGCTTAAAAACAAGAAAGTGAATGTCCTAAAGTGGCCCAGTCAAGACCCGGACTTGAATCAGATTGAGAATCTGTGGCAAGACTTGAAGATTGCTGTCCACCAACGATCCCCATCCAACTTGACAGAGCTTGAACAATTTTGCCAAGAACAATGGGCGAATATTGCACGATCCAGATGTGCAAACCTGGTAGACACTTACCCCAAAAGACTCACAACTAATTGCTGCCAAAGGTGGTTCTACCAAGTATTGACTCAGGGGGGTGAATACTTATCTAACCAAGTCATTTCAGTTTTTTTATTTTTCATTAACTGTTGTTTCACAATAAAAATTCTCTTGCCTCTTCAAAGTGTTGAGTAGGTTGTGTAAATCAAAGAAAAAAAAATCCCATTTAAATGCATCAAGATTTCAGGTTGTAACACAACAAACTGAAAACGTCCAAGGGGGGTGAATACTTACTATAGGCACTGTACCTGTAACCTACAGTTAAAGTTATAGCCACAAATCTAACCGTAAAAAACAGGCAAAAATAGCCCAGACCCTAAAAAGGTTAAAGATGTCTGTGGACGAAGTGAAACAAACTGCTCAGGGTTTATATCATGTGGTGGATAATACTTCGAGAGGTAAATCAGAAGTGAGGAATTCTTTTGGAATCATAGCGTATGAAAATAATTAACATGTGACTGAATTCATTACTTGTAAAACCTGTCATCATGTTTTTTGTGAAAGACAGCCACAAAACTGGTAAATCATCTCTGCGAAAGCAGAGGTGTAGCTCCCTTTAAACTGGTGGCACGAAAGAAGAAAGGCATTTTATAGTAAAATAAGTAGAGCTGGTTAATATGTTAGTAAAGTAAGTAGAGACAGTTAATATGCTCCTATCTTAAAATACATCCAGACCACTACAGGGAGCTACCACGCTGTAAAGCCTATTGTATAAACTGAATCTGTGGAGAATGTGAGCGCGTGAGAGTCAGTCGGCACAGGCAGTAGGTAAAGGACAAACACTTGCTGGTTCGGGTCGGGTTGCAGGTCAGGGCGGGTTGTGGGTAAGAAGACGGTGCTGCAGCAGGTTGCACGTCGTAAAAAATTTTAAAAAAAAAATCGGACCCGCGCAGGACTCTGGCTTGGGAAGCAGGTGAACCAGCTCTTTAGTGGAAGTGAAGAGCGCTGCAGGATCTCGTCCACCGCAGGACCAGACGTATGAAGTGAAGAGCGCTGCAGGATCTCGTCCACTGCAGGACCAGACATATGCCCTGGAGTGACTGGGTTGTCCAACAGCAGTGCTTTGTCCCAGTCAGGCACCCGTGCCTGAGAAAACCAAAGTTGCCAGTGGGCGACTACCAGCACAGCCAGGTTTCTGCCTACAGCCTGTGCGTTGAGTTTGGACACATGGAGCAGGTTTTGGTTCACCATGTGCAGCTCATTCAGCTGTTGTGGTGATGGCCTGTGGTTCGTGGAGAGTGACCGCAGCAAATGCGACTGGTAGGCTACCAGGAAGCTTATATAGTTCCCTAGCCGTGCGGCGAACGCCCCGGGTGAATGGGCTCTTTTCAGGATCACCTCAGTGGAAGGGAAGTAGAGGCAGAGCTCGAGGAGAATGAGGAAGGCTGTGAAAACGGTTTTCTGCCTGGGCTACTTTCCCGGCTTGGTGACCTTAACATCAGGTTGGTACTGATTCGGGACCGGTTCGGTACTGGCGTGGTTGCCTCGATCCCGGTTCGGGATTGGACGTGGGTCGGTTACCATGGTACCGGTTCGGTATGGGTGCACAGTGTCGCAGTCACCACGGGTGGCAACGTATAGGGATGCCCACGCGAGACTGAGGGAAGCCTGTTTGTTTGAATGAACTAACAAGCCTTTGCAACGGTGATGCTTATAGCTGTTCACCAAAACGGCATAGTGATACTGTGGTTGTGATGCAAACCAACAACAGCGCAGAAGCGAGTATCTCAGTCCTGCGCAACGCTGCTCCTGAAGCAAGCAGCTGCTCTTACTGTACCCGTGCAAGCATCACATTGCAGACAGGCCTGGTGTATCTATGTCTCCCTACACCCCCTCTCGCCCTCTCCACTCCTCCTCTACAGGCCGACTGGTCATGCCTTCCCTCCATTCTCCATCCTCCCGTGCCCGCTCCTCCTCTTCCCTAGCCCCCTCTGTGGTGAACCCAGCTACCGGAAAACTTCAGGACCTCTGTCTCTCACCACCTTCTGCTCCTCCACAAGACCCGCCTGTTTAGACTGTACTGTAAAATATTAAACTTGCATTGTGACCCTTTACTGCACTCTATAACACCTGGAAGTTGTGTTGGATGAAGGCGTCGGCCAAATAAATAAATACATTAATAAATGTTTTCTTATTTTTTAATACTCATTGACACTATTTTTCATTGAAAAATCATTGCCACACAATATGACATTCTTCGCAGAAAATAAATTGTTTCTCTTTGCATATTTTAGGACATTTTACTGCTGATTTCCATGGAGACTAACTGACCTTCACCTTTTATGAGCACCTTAAAAATAATCATAGGTAAAAAGAACATTTAAAAACTGAGCTCATTTTGCACATTCCAACACATTGGTTGATTTTCCCCAGATATATTTGCATTCAATTTGGTCTCACAAAGATTCATGAAAGTGTCCAGGATACATTTTCCTACTATACATAGCTTAAGAACTTTTATTAAAAATTACTGTTCAGGATACCCTACCTTCCTGACGTCAGAGCTCTTGGGCTCAGTAGTCCAGGTGATGATTCGCGAGACGGCCAGTCGGGTTTCACTGGAGTTAACAAAGTCCCCGGGATCCATCTGCATAGCCAGCGTCTCAATGTACTTCAGTATCGCAACTTTCACCTGCCAGTGGGGCAAACAACACTTTCAACTACAGCACACAACAACGTTCAAGCCTTTTATTTAAAATCTCCTCCAAAACACCACAACACTGGAGAAAAACTGCAGGGGATTTAATAGGGCAATTATATTTCTGGTTTGCAGGTTTTTATTCAAATCAGACTATATTGAGAAATTAGCCACTACCATTTTAATAAACGACAGCTGATAACTTTTAGGTAAAAGTAGTTGTTTTAAGTAAGGGTGCACTTTTAGGGAAAAGTAGTTGTTTTAAGTAAGGGTGCAGGCTAACTCTTTTGTGGTATTTTGCAGTGCTGTAAGGGGGGTTTTGCTGTATGAGCTACTAACCTTAGTAGAATATTTGTCTTGCTATCATAGCACAGTAGTTCATGTCTATGACTAAGTCTGCTTCAAAGTAAGCTCATAATGTACTAAAGAAGATGTGGTAGGAATATTATTGGGAAATTAACACAAAACGAGCACACATTTGACTAATTGTGTGGTTGCTGTAATTATTGAAACTTATTAAAGCCTCCTAATGGAACTGTACACATGCAAATGTGGATCTTGCAAAGTGTGTGGAACCAGGCTACGATGCAGCTCTAATACAACAGCCTAGTTTGAAGCAAAACAGGAGAGTATAAATGTATAAGTGTGCACCAGGGTTTCCAAAGCTCACAGGCTCTTTCTACCACATCGACTCCCTGCAATGCAGCCATGATGGGTTTTCTTACTTTCGATGTGCTTTATTATTGTCTCCCGCTGAATACTTACATTACAGATATAAGATTGCTTCCCCACAGCTGCACTGTGCCGCTTGGTTCCACACCTGGATTTGCTCCTGCAGTGAGCAAGTATGGCGTGTTGTTTTTCTGTGGCAGTGGGGAAGCAATTTTATAGCTGCCCTGTACCTGTAAGGCTTCCTGGCAGGTTTTCAAGAGAGAAAGGAGAGTGCATGAATTATAAACATAGCTAGAGGCAGAGCTTATAGGCTTAACAAGTGAGGGAGGGAGAGAGAGAGAGAGAGGAGAGAGAGAAAGAGAAAGAAAGAAAGAAAGAAAGGAAGAAAGAGAGAGAGAGAGAGAGAGAATAAATTAATAGGAAAATGAAATTGGAAAATGCCGCCAGAGAGAATAAAGAAGCATGGTAAAAGCTAGAAAACGTCTTTGTGTAAACACAGCCTTGTAAGTGCTGTGCAGGGTTATTTAAGTAATAAAGGACAAGGGGTCCTGTTATTGTAAGTTGTCAGCACACTTATTGTGCATACCGAGTGCATTGGTTAGCTGAGCAAGGTGGGAGGGGTCTGATAGTTATGGAGGTTAAGAAAAAAAATGCTGTGTGGCCAAAATAGCAATGTCATCCAGATTCCAGTACTTTGTTACCCTAAATTGTTTTGACAACATTATAACCAAGCATATACACAATGTATAACATTACAATATAGCAAGTGTTTTCCCCCAATTATAAGACAGTTCAATACCATCACAGCATTGCTATGTGTGTGCTTTAGAGGTTTATGCATGAGTAGCTGCTTATCAGATGTAAGCTTGAAAGTATCAGCTTCAAAAAAAAAAAATTCTGCCAAGCAGCATTGATAGGCACGGCCTTTACATTAATACATACAAATTAATACTCACCTTCCAGTTCAAACACCATCTACTAGCCACAAATGACAAACTAATAGAACAAACATTTATTTTTGCAGTGATTCTTTTTACTGACTTCTAACCTAGCAGAAATGATGATGCACAACCCTTGAGTGTGGAAATATTATAGACCGCTGCAAGGAAACCAAGTTAAAAAATACAAAAACAATAAGAAATAGGCATTCTGTATTCAGTCTGGCATGGGTACCGACCTTCAAGTTAGGTGTCTGAGTCTGGTCCACTGTGAATCGCATCAAAATGTTAAACTGGAGATCATTTGGAAACGACTCTCTGCAAAGAAAGAGGAAGGAGATCAGTGCACATCATCTCCATTGAGATGGATTCAAGAAGAAAGCAAGACATGTTGGACCACCTTGAAAAGGACTCTGGGTTCACCAACCCTCTTACTGTTCATAACTTTTCTTATACTCTTACATGGCACAGCAAATCAGACTTAAATACTGTAATCTAAAATATTTCGATTATACACTTGCTATATCTGGTGTAAATCAGCTCAGTTTTTACAGCACCCTATATTAGTTTTTATAACAGTTAAATACAATTAAAAAACAAACAGTTATCTAATCGTAATGTAATATAATTTTCCTCTTGTACACTATCTGATACATGTCATCTGATCAAACTAGCAAAATATCTCTATTGTCTGTAATAGATGTCTGTATTACATCAATATCAGGGTTTACTATATATTATAAATTAGTAAACATTAAAAATAAACTCCCACCTTTCACAAAAATCTACTTAAAAAGGCAGTACCTGGTAATATCTAGTGCTTTCTGGACCTTAGCCTGCACAGAGCCAAGCAAATCTGCACCCATTTTCTTCAGGAGCTGTGTTAGCAATACGAACAGCCAGTCCTGCAGGTCCTCTTTGTGGACGTGAATAAAGTCGACCAGTGTTTCCAGGAACATACTGAACACCTAGAGGGAAAGCAGAAGAGACATTGACCCGGACTGACCTACAGCTGGATCTCAGAGACAGAAACACTGACAGAGAAGGCAGAGCTTTGCAGCCAAGCAGGGAGTCAATATCTAGACATAAAACAAATATCAGGCTTTCCACTGCCAAGTCTCCCCAGCCCCCATTCAGAATTACCAGTATTAGTCATCTGCGGAGAGATTTCATAATTATGTGTGTTACATGCATTACATAAATACATTAAATACAAAATAAAATTAACTAAATAAAAAAAAAAATCTGGGATGTTTGGTAAGCAAGCATATATTGCTAAATAATAACAAGCATGTTTGAAGTGGCCCATTAAAGGAATAATTCACCAGAAGCAGGGTATACAAGTAAATGTCAGCCAGACTGGAGCTGTGTACCCAAATCATACAACCAAGCTTAAAAACAACTAGCTATGTTTCTCTTCGCCCTGGAATTTATTAGGTTACAGAGTTATGTAGTTCATCCACTAGACAGTTCTTTTAAGGCCTTCTTTAAAAAAAAAAAAAAAAAAAAATGTGCCTGATAATTACCCCAAAAACTCAAAATGTCAACCAATTGTTTTAGAATACTTTTCTTATTATTTAGTTTTGACAGCTCTGTCCACAATATGGCTGTAGGAAGCATAATACAGTACTGCCATGTATTAGATGAAGGTACAAGTCAGTATCCAGGTCACTCTTCAAATTATAGTCAATTAGGATGTATTACAGCAGTTTACAGATGTGAGGATTCATAACACAGGGATTCAAGAAATTAAGAATCTTCCACCCCGACGTACTGTATTTAAAATGAGTACTCGAGGGAACCCATCAATTTGCAGAGGGCTGACCTGAGCTCTCGATAGAACACAGCTCTTTCTCTACAAGATTAGATTCTGCAAATCACCAGACTGACAGAAAAATCTGAGATATTATAGACCTTCAATAGAAAGATATACATACAAATGTTTTTTTTACATGACAGATTTTTTCATATTTTTCACATAGGTGAAGCAATTTATTCTTAATATCTTGCTGTAAACATTGTAGTCGCCACATGCTTAAGATTAATTGCACCAAACATCATACAATGTGGACAGGTATGGCTTTTAACAATGAAATGTCAGTGGATTAGTGAAAAAAAAGCATTCCATACTGTTTATTATTATTTACACAATATTTCATGAACCTCACAGATTTTTCCAAGACAAAACAAACCAAAGTGTATGTATGTATGCATGTGTGTGTGTGTATATATATATATCAACTTTCATTAATACAAATTTTAAGGGACCAGCAAAAATTTGTCTTATCAGTCATTTTTATTAATGAGAAGTCTAAGCCAAATGCATACTGTCAAAATGTACTGAAGTTACAGCAACACTGACATCATACTTAAATTACAGTACCATCAAAAGTACTGTGCATTTTATTGAAAATACAGTTGCAAGTGAACTTAATCTGCATGTCCCATTCTGATCATGGGCATTTTTAAACTGCAAAAGCAAGGTGTCCTCAACATCAGGTATTGAGCAAACGCTGAAGACTTGCGTCCACAGTTTGCTGTTCATAGGCCTGTATTATTGTATCCCGTTTTTTCAGAATGCAGCAACATCATTCTTTCCTGTACATGGTGCATTATCCATCACTTTCAACACAACACCTCCACTTTTGTAAGCAAGGATAGTGCACGTTTTTTTGCGCTGCTTTATGGAAATAGCATTGTTGTGTGAGCACTATAGTCCATGGGCAAAGAACAGAAATTTTCAAGTTGGCTGCATCCCCTGTGAGACTAATGTTTTTTTGGTATCATTTAAATCAACTTTGAGATGGATTCAGTTATACCAAGCTACAAAATTTGAACTTCTACAAGATCAGTTTACTTAAAACAAGTGTTATTTATCATGTTTATAAACATAATGATACTACTTAACCTGATTTTAGGTTTTTTTAATGCTGTATAAATTGCATTTATGATCAAGTTGGTAAGTAAAGACGGTAAAAGCAGGATGCTGGAGTCAAGCTCCGGTTTTGAAAAAATGTGTCCTTATTAATAAAGCTGTTGATAATGATAAATTAATTTAAACAAACTATCTGGCCCTTTAAGGTAGTACCAAGATCAAAATAAAGGAGTCACAATCTTCCGATCACCAAAAATTTTTTTTTTAAAAAATTAAGGATTGCACTAGTGTGAAAACAAAGTTTGATTTTTGTTTATGTCAGTATCACTGTCATCCTCATATCGAACCCTTTATAGGTCTCGTTGATATTCTTTTCTTGTTGTGCTTTGACTGCATGTAGGGATTTCTTGTTGGTGTAATTACTGTAGCAACTGTGGTGGTACATAACTTGTATTGCTGTTCCAGTTCAACGACACTTACATGTGCATCATTCCTTGCTTGTGCAGCTTGCAGAAGTCTTGCACCAGCTTCAAATGTTAGATATTGTGTCAGTGACTCTTGTACGACGATTTATTTTATTCCTGACATATAATGTACAATTGTACTTTTGTGTGAGGTAGACTGACACTAGTCATTCGAGATCTTCTCTTGGTAGGAGGAGAGTCATTTCTCTTGGTAGGAGAGTCATCCCTTCTGTCAGTGGTTATTTTCCTTTTTTTCTCATGTTTGGCCTGAATTAGTTTGAGGTGACCTGAATGGCTATACATCTGATAGCATGACCTGTGATAGGAGCCCCAAGGTCCTTCCTGCCAAGAACCTTCCAATCTGGAAAAAATATCATCGCAACAAATTTCAGCAGCATGTTTGAAGATCTCCCAGCTAACCAATGTGAAAGGAGTTTGCCATGGATGCCTTCTTTATGGCATAAGCACCTGTCTAGACCAGAACCTGGTTTTGGAGTTTCTTCAGCCTTGTTGATTCACACACACAGCAGTGTGTCACTTTAGTGGTTAATTTATATCCTTAGCAGTTTACTTATCGCCCTCCTGATTTACGCCTTTCCCTAGTAATCTAAACTAATCGCAGTAAGGGAAGGTCTAAAATAGGTTGTTTTGCATCTAAACGGACAATTATTCAGCTTGGCAACAGGCAGAAATGGAATCTAGAAATATTAAGGAACAAAATTATACCAAAAAACCTTAGTCTAATTGGGGGGTGCAGCCAACTCAAAAACTAAGGGCTTTCTGAGTTTTGGCTCATGGACTACTATGGCAACTTGAAAACCATCATAGGATCAGGAGTCGCAAAAAAACAGCACTAAAATACAGTAGAGAGACGCTAATGTGGATGAAAGTTAATGCATTTCCCAATATCCTTTATACTCGGCTGTTCGAACTGGGGCAATTAGTTTAATTCAAAATTTTCTTTCACAAACAGGAAATCTGTATGAAGTGAATTTGTATTATAAGAAGTAATTTACAATAAGTGCTGAATTTGGCTGGGACCCTTTAGAAAATTCGTATCAGGATATTGCTTTCTATTAATGAGAATTCAGAGATAGAGATATATATATATTTCAATTTCACCATCATGCAAGGGACAGGTTTACACCAAATATTGAACAAACTTACTCTCTATAGAGAGTTCCAACACAGGGGAGGGCATGCAAAAAAAGAGATAAATACATCAATTAGTTTCCAGCTATAAAACCTAAAACAAAATCAATTTAAGATTCTGCAAGTACATGGCTTATTCCTACAGGTTCATGAAAGGGATAACATAAGAGGCAAAACTTCCATCACTCCTGCAGCACTCTTGATCTTCATACATCAGAATACAAAGAAGCAAAACATTTTACAATCATACTGTACTAAAAGAAACAACTGTAAAATAAGCCACACAAACAAGTTTCCATGACATTAATTACGTTTCTATGATGTTTGCAATGGTTCTGTTGCTCCAATATATTAGTAACTTTTCAAAATCAAGTTCCCATTGTCACATTATTTGAATGGATCGCGGAAGTCTGTGCCGCGCTGGCAGTAACTTATTGGAGCAACTAGAACCATCATAAAAAAGGGTATATCAATTAAATGAGACATCTGAATATACTTGCTCTTTAAAATAGCATTTTCATGAAATGGGAAAACAAATGACAATATCAGCAACCCTGCTATCAAACAGGACATTTATGCCCTTTCCACTAAAACAAAAGGGATTCCGTGAAATGTAGCTGTTAATGAATAAAGCAATATACTAATAGGAGGTCAACAAGGTAGACAGGAATCTCACTGGGAAGTCTTTAAGAAAACATCTAATAATTAGTTTAATATACTACTCCATAACTTAATATTTCACTATTAAGAATCTGAGTCAGTAGACATAGTTTCTGCTAGTGCCACAATACAGTGAAGCAGTAGACAAAATGTTTGTTTATTAGTTTTGTCTAATAAAAAATAAATACATTAAAAATAATAATAATAATAATAATAATAATAATAATAATAATAATAATAATAATAATAAAATGTACTGGCAAATGCAGGTTAAAAAATATTAAATAAAATGTACACTATGCTATAAAATCTGGTGATTAACTTAAATCTAGGAAAGAAACGGCAGACAATACATTGTCTCCACTAAAAAGGTAATGTTTATGACTATTTATCACAGAATGACGTTCATGCTTTAAACACTGGCACGTACCTTGCTGTGCGGGTCTGCAAACATTCTAGTGAAGATTTCACACAGCCTTTTCAATTCAACACGGCTGTAGGGGGACAGCAAACAAAAGTGATACCGGTTAATCCAGATACAAATCATTAATTATTTTATATACTGCACAGATAATGTGGTTTAGCTCTTTTGCTTAAGATAATGTTCCCACTTTAGTTTAAATCAAATCTTGTGATCAATGTGTTACCGAACAGTGATATGTCCATATGTATTAATAACACTGATAAAGGCATAAGGCTAAACTAAGGTTAGCCAAAGTTAGGGTAGTTCATTATTAAATGTTTACTGTTAAATCTTGAGTGGAAGATTTAACAATAACATTTAAATACCGTACTTATTCCAAAATATAAATTGAAATTACATAAAAATGTAGGTTTATCATACAGCACAAAAGGAGATTGAGAGCACACAGAGCAGCCGATAATGAAATCGCTTTAGTTTATTTTTTACTACTACATAAAAAAGGTGCTGAACAGCCAGCCTTTCCCGGTCTCAGCCACACCTCAGCGTTCTCTGGTTCTTGAGCAGGTTCTGCAGTCCCAGGAGTCCTTCCTTCCTCTCGGACCAGTTGGAGCTGGCACAGCGGTTCAGGACCTCTGCCACATCCTCGGTCTGCCGCATGTAGGTGGGGATGCTGCCGTTGCGGGAGCTGTAGGAACGCTCTGAACAGGCACTGGAGGCGTCGCTGTTGGCATCGTCATCCGAGTACATTCCATAGGATTCATACCTCCTCCTCGCAGGCTTCTTCTGCAGGACAAACACAAAGGGTTAAAGTTTACCGAGTATGTTGCAATGTTTTGTTTTTGTTACAGGGGTGGTTGAAGCTTTCTTGGTTGACCCTGTGTGTAGGCATGTAGCCGGAACAGTTTTTTTGTTTTTTTAATTTGTGTGCCCAATTATTTTACCCCCCGATTTCTCCCCAATTTGGAATGTCCAATATTTTTTTCCCCTCACTGCAGTAATTCCCCACACAGCTCAGGAGAACTAAAGGTTCAGTGTGAGTTTTCCGATCCCATGACCAGCTTCCTGTTTTACACCCAGGAACTCAAGAGCGGATGCAACCTTCCGACCTCTGCCGGACAAAGGCCAGCACTGCAGGTGTCCGCTTTTGAGCTCACTGGGCGCCTGACCAGCATGGTTCACTGTAGCGCAATGAGGAGAAACAGTACCTGCCAGTTTTGCTTCCCTAACCCACAACACTACCTTTGGAATCCCCAGGGAAGAACGGCTATTTTGTATAGCCAGGACGTGAACCTGCACTGTATGACTTACCCTACACACCACGTGGTTGTGCTTTTACCAGGTGAGCCACTCTGGGACCCCCACAGCTTGAACACGTTTCAATGCATTTATGTATATTTAGTGCGCCAGCATTAAAACTTAACTTTGCAAAATTTGATAAGAGGAGGCCCCCTTTACAACAGTTTTCAGATTTTGCCGGGATTACGGTTATAACACACACACATAACTAAGTTAGTTTAGCAATGTATAAAAGAAAGTTAAAATGTGTTAGGTCACATAAATTTGCTCTGATTAGGTACATGGGTTGAGAACCACCTGTCTAGGCTAATAATTGTAAGTCGCCCTGGATAAAGGCGTCTGCTAAGAAATAAATAATAATTTTACTGGTATAAACAAATCAAAATCTGCAGTGTTCTATGGGCAGTTAACTTCAAAACATGTTCCAGGCATCTAGATTCCCTGTGCAACTTGGGATTTAAAATGTGTATTTATATTTTTAAATTGTGAAAAGCTTAAATATCAAGGTCAAGTTCTTCTTGCAAGTGGATTTTAGTGAACTACAGATAAGTACATGCAATGTATCTGAAGAGTTGGAAAGTTTTAAAGCTCTACCTTGCTCCTTATGTCTCCTAACAGCTGACAGCACAAAAAAAAAAAATCAAATAAGAGGTTAGCAGAAGCAAAGTTTTGTTAGCAACAATGAGTTTAGTAAAATTAGTGGGGGTCCATTTTAGTTTAATATTTATTTCAACACTAAAACATTAGTCATATTTACATGCAAATTAGGCATGACGTCTTACCGTTGTATGTGGAAATATGTAACTGGTTGCATCGCCTACCATATTTGACACTGAATAGATTTTTTTTGTTTCTAAAATGTGTAGTTTCTTTCAGTGAACCACTGAATAACTGAGCAAGATAAGAATACAAGAAATGAAGTAATTCGACCTATTGCAGCCCGATGCAGCCATGGAACGTATCCCTGAGAAGAAACCGCAGAGTGAGCTTACAGTCAACGCATTATATGCCAAACAAATACAAGTGAGCCACTGGTGAGGAACGTAACCGGTAAAGACACCTATAAAATAATTGTACACTATGTGGCAGCCCAAGCTAAATGTGGCAAAACTGAGCTACTTGATGTAAACAAACGATTAGAACATGCGACAGAAGACTCACTAAAAAGTAATGGTGCAACTGTCAGTTTCCCACAAAGTGCATCTCGGAAGTGCTTTACAGCCTGATGATGCCCTCCGATATCAAATACCATCGAACATGCTGGACAGACCATATTGTGTGAGGTACAAGGAGCCCGAGCACGACCACAAAGGAATTCTGTCATTGAGAATGAGATTGATGCCAAGGTTGAGTACCTGAATCTCTTAAACTTGCTTGAGGATGGTAAAATACTGTCCACTAATGATGCACACAAGGCATACTTCATATTGAAATCACACAGGTGTGAAACTTCACCTTTTTGCAAATACGTGAGACAAATGATCACTGACCATACTGCTGACATTGACTTTATCCATGTCTTAGTCGCAGTGAACCAGATTTATTTTGCTTGAGTGCTGCCAAGATAGCAGCAATTGAGGGTGACATTAGTGAGTCTCACATTGATGGTGACATGAAAATAATTTGCCAAGATTGTGCACTATGCGGCATTGGATTCTGGCAGGTGTGGCAACCGAGCGTCAGATGGAAAAGCGTACAAATGATGTAACACTTAACCAGTAATGCAAGTCGAACAGGCTCTCTGTAGATCACTTGGCAGATACCTGAATGCTACTCTACGTTCTTGACACTACGCAGAGGGGTGACACATCAATCTGTATTCAGTGTCCTGACACAAATGTGCTAGTGCTGGCTTTGTGGAGCTTCCAGAGATTTTCCACTGCCACATCATTACTCGTTCAAACAGGATGCAAGCAGTGAATCATCATATTGGGCCCAATATATGAAGCTCTCTGAGATGAACTAGTTTCAGCACTCTCTGAATTCCATGCCTTTAGTGTATGCAATCATTACTGGCACATTTTGTGGGAAATCCAAAATCTCCTGCTGAAATGCATTGTGGAAAAAAGATGATCACATTCTAGAGGCATTTGGCAACCTTGAGAGAGTGCCAAACCAGGAGGAAGATGATATCAGTGCGATTGAGCGTTACACAGGTCAACGCTATGTGTCTGGCACAGCAATCTCTTCTGGTGAAAGAAATTCTTGGTTTTTCTTCAGTAAGCGCCAGTACACTGATGAGAAGCTGCCACCAACAATGACAGCTCTGGTACAGACGATTAACTGAACAAACTATGTTGCAATGGTGTGGAAACAACGGGAAATTGCATCTCCAACTCTACCTGTGCCAATGTGTTACGGATGGCATCAAGAAGGCGATCGGCTTGGAAGCTGCACCACAACGAACTGTTTGTGTAGAAAGCAAATTTAAAAGGGTACGGACACGTGCACCTTGTGTGAGGCAGCTTGTGAAAACAGGAATATGGGCAGAGACTGCTGCAGCCAATGACAGGGTCCAGGTGTCGAAAGACAGCTTGAGGGATATGTCCATGCTATGTTCATTTTATGGTTGAAATAGCCTCTTGTGATACAATTGTGTTGTTTTATTTCTAAAATAAGTATTTCATAGAAAGATTAATGCCAAAACCTATAATTAGAAACTAACATTTTTATTGTAATGTCAAGAATGGAAGGAGATATGGTCAGTTACACAATTATGCAAATAGTGCTATGACATCATATGTAATTTGTATAAAAATTAAACTGATGCTTTATTGCGGAAATACGTATTTCACTAGAAAGACTGACCCCAAAACACATGTATAGGAACCAAGTGTAAATCTATGTTGTCTATTGCAAAACGGTAGTTTATGTATCTATCTATCTATCTAGATATATTATATATATAATGGATTCCAGCAAATAAACCAAATTGATCATTTAATTCCCACGGGACCATTTTAATCGACACCAGTCCCCCCACTATATTGTGAAGGGCAGTTATCCAAAACTGCAGCATGAAACAGCTTTACGACAATTACAAATGGTTCAAGATAAAAAGTGACTAACTCATCCATTCATACCCAAGTATGAATAAGTAATGGTTACGTATGTATTAAGGGGCTACTCAATGTCTGTTTGGGGAAGGGACATACCAATGCATCTGCTAGCGCCTCCTCCACATCAGAGCCTGTGTTGAGAACCCTCATGGCGCTCACCGAGGAGGACAGTCTGCTTGACTGACTGATCCCATACCCAGAACCTACAAAACACAAAGCGGACTGTTAACCAATTACAAAGAGAAACACAGCATATTAAAAGATGCTGTATACTTCTCTCAGGTATAGCGCTTGCACACACTGTATGCACACGCACATTCAGATACACTTCCCAAACAAGTATTTAGACAGTATTACAACATATATCCGTATCCATTGTCGGAGTTTCCCCTTAGCAAAATATTTGGCTGAATTTACCTTGATACAAGTATAAAGCATCTTTAAACCATGACAGCTTGAAAGAATGATCAGCATACAAAAAGTTAGAAAGAAGGGTACACACAGGTTGAGGGTGGCTGATGCTATTTAATAAAATGGGAAAAATAAAAATAAAAAAAAAAATCATGAACATGCCAATATACCAAGAGCACTTTCAAACAGCAATGAAGCAGCACGTTGTGGAAAGTTACAAATGCCACATAAAAACAGTAGTGATAAATAGCCAAGCTCCTCCATTGTTTTGGATAAATAAATACAAAAATTAAACTGCACATGGCTTTAACACCCTTAAGTTGGTGTGTTCTTAAAGAGTAAGTAGCGGGGTTCCGAAAATTATAGCGTTACACATCCCCACATGTTGCTAAAATTGTTTAAATTATATACCTGGAATTTATTTTCATTCTTAAAACATCTCGACAACTTTTTGCACTTTAAAGTCTGTTTCAAACCTCTCTTCACAATGTCTGCTCTAGTGCACTGATAGTGTAAGGATTATTGCCCACATTGTCAAACAGGTAAGAAAGCAATAACGATCCATGATGTGGTACGGAACTGAAAAACCATAGCGTTTATATTTTAACTCTCTTCCTGAAGTGATTTGGAAGACAAATCTCAAACCCCAGTACTCTGGAGCGGTCATTTTAAAAAGAGATTTGAAAGAGACAATGAACAGAAATACTACAGGTACATTATTTAAACACTTGTAGCAACACGTGGGGACATATAACACTATATTTTTCGGAACCCCATTACTTACTCTTTAATTCAATAGTATTTTTTTTTTTTTTTTTTTAGCAGCAAACCATAATAAAAGGTGGTGTTGTTTTCTTTAGGCCATAGAAGAATTATAGAAATTTACAGAAATTATAGAAACTTTGTTGTGATGAATATATTTGTATCTTTCTGTAGCAATCTGCCAAAAAATAAAACAAACAGTCATGGAGGACTATATTAAAATAGTCTAAGTATAATAATAATTAAAATATAAACTAGGAGGCATGCTTTAAATGGACAACCCAAATTTAAAAAGTGCATGGAGCTATGTGGACAGATGGTAGCATCTTCACCTGCAGCCCCAAAAACTTCAGGGGTGTAGAGAGCACCTGTGGACCTGGAGTGGTGTCTGGAAACTGGAATTAAAAGGACCATACAGACCCTGTCTATTACTGTGAGGATTAGTACAGTGCAGTACACATTAGTTAACACTCTGCAATCTATCTATCCAGCAAACTTTATATTTATTTATTTTACACACACACATATATATATATATATAATATATATATATATATATATATAATATATATATATATATATATATATATATAATATATATATATATATATATATATATATATATATATATATATATATATATATATATATATATAATATATATATATATATATATATATATATATATATATAATCTCCTTGACATTTATTTTGCACTGTTAATCGAAAAATGTAAATGTTAGGGACTATGTGAAGTGTTTTCTCTTGCTTTAAAAATATGAGTAATAAACCCATCTAAAAACGGTTTACATGAACTGTTAACCTTATATAATACTTCAAAATGGGCCATTTAAAAAAAAACAACAAAAAAAAAAAAACACATTCCTAATCTTACAACAGTCCTTAAAGTTTTTGTAAATTGGCCCCGTAAACTCAAATAAGTAAAATGTTTGCCAGTGGAATTTTCTTCCCATTATATCAAGGCGATACAGCTTTATTGGAGTGCTCAATAAATTAAATACAGCCAAAGGAAATCCTGCATCACCTGAAAACAGATGCTATTTTCTTTTTTTTTTTTTTTTTTTTTAATGTAAAAATTGCTGAAGGAGGCTAAGGTGAGGAAAGCACTAGAATAGAAAGTATGCAAAACATTGGTGATAGTGACAACATTTTGATCTCTGCCTTTCCTCAATACAAAACAATTTAATACACATTTTTAAACTAAAGGAATTCTGTATTTGTTCTGTATTTTAAAGTATTTAAACACCTGCTTTTTAATTCTCATGTACAGATGCTAGATTTTAAACCTTTTACTCTTTACACCAAGGTGAAGAAAAAGGTATATAATCTGGTTTATGATTTCTACTACTTTAAAAGTGAACGCAAAACTGCAACTTCAGATCAACCACAGTTCAGCATGTAATCATTAAATATATACTTAACACTTTCAACCTTGTGACAACCTTTGAATCACCTCGTTTAAAGTCACCAATGTGTCTAAATTTGAAAATCAAGCATAGGTTGATTTGCAAATCCCTATAAGAGAAACACAATGGTTCTCTTTACAAATAGTGATTACAGTATTAGGCAACCAGAGTCACTAGACTATGCAATATTTAGCAACATATTTGGAGTTAAAGGGTAGTGATTTTAGCCATAACAACATTCAGGACACCACCAGGGCTGAATGGTTAATGCGTATTAGCCAGGGGATAAATTGCACATGCTGTACAAAGACATAATCATTTGTTTATTATAACCCAAAATCCCCTGCAAAATCTAACGGATGGAAAACATTAGGTTATTATCATAACCCTGGTTCCCTGAAATAGAAATGTAACCATTGCCTCATGGGTAATAATCCTTTAATACTGTCTAACCTTAATATAAATATCAAAGCTGCACACAGTGCCAGTGACCCAGTCGCACCCGCCCCCAAGGGCAATTGAAAACGCTTGCATCTCACCCACACACTTAGCGGATGTGATTGCAAGCAAGAAAGGCGCTTTCATAGATAAGCACTTCAGCTCTTCTGAATGCAAGGGCTCAAAGGGGGCTTCGTGAGTGCTTCAGCACTACATTAAGCCTCCAGCAAGGGACAATGTCCTTCATAGGCGGATGAAGCCACCAAGCTCCCTTTCAAAATTGCCTTGCCAGAGAATTAGCTCCTGGGGAGACTGAATCAATTTTAGTATGGCAAGCCGAAATGGCTGCCAAACAGACCTTTAAATGTAGGGGGGGGGGGGGGGGGGGAATTAGCGTCCTTTAAGTCCATCGTGGTGAACCAGTTGCCTGGCCTTTTTGACTGCAACAGCTGCTCCAGTGTCAACATTTTGAACCTCCACAGATACAGGTTGACCTGCCTGAGATTGAGGATTGGTCTGAGGCCACCATCCCGCTTGGGCACCAGGAAGTACCTGGAGTAAAAACTTTCTTCCCGAAGAGAAGGATGAACTGTGCAAATAGCCCGCTTCTGTAGCAGGGCTGTCACCTCCTGAGACAACACCATCATGTCTCGGTGGTCCGTGACTAACACTGTAGTCAGGCCCCAAAAGTGAGGGGACCGTGTCTGAATTATTATTATTATTATTATTATTATTATTATTATTATTATTATTATTATTAATTATTAGTATTATTATTATTATTATTATTTTCTTAGCAGACACCCTTATCCAGGGCGACTTACAATTCTTACAAGATACCACATTATTTTTACATACAATTACCCATTTATACAGTTGGGTTTTTACTGGAGCAATCTAGGTAAAGTACCTTGCTCAAGGGTAAAGCAGCAGTGTCCCCCACCTGGGATTGAACCCATGACCCTCCGGTCAAGAGTCCAGAGCCCTAACCACTACTCCACACTGCTGCCCTGAATTATAGGGAATAGCTGGAATAGCTGGTCTGTACAGTATTGAGCACCCAGGTGTCCATGGTGCATTGACGCCAATACTCCAGGTGACTCCCTGAAAAGGGGCCCTGGGCCTGTGGAAGCAAATTGCTAGGGTGTATGCTTTGCTTGGGGCTTAGACTGAGGCTTTTGCCTCTGCACTTGGTTGGCGGAACTTATTGAAATTTCCCCTTTGCGCAGCCGCGGGTCGGTTGTGAAAACCCCCTCTGGCTTTAGCAGGAGCCAGCTGTGCCGGTCTCTGAGGCTGTTGGAGCTTTGGTCGCCAGTTTGGTGCTGGTCTACGTACTGGAGGAGGCTGCTTGGTAAGCAGGCGCACCAGTTCCTTTGTAGACTCTCGTGCACGGTGCGAGTCTTGAAGATTGTCATCTACTGCAGGCCCAAACATGTGCCCGGGAGCAATGGGAGCATCCAGTAATGAGCGCTTGAGAGATGCCTTCTTGTGGGTACTAATGCAGCAAGGTTCCTGCCCACCGCCTGGCTGTTGAACTTTGATACAAGGAGCAGGTTCTTTTTTACCTCGAGCTGCTGTTGTGTGGGTCTGTGGCTCTGGGAAAGCGACTTCAACAAACAGTTCTGAATATACACCAGACATACACCATGGCCCATATTTTCCTCTATGGGCATCTGGCAGACAGACTCCGTAGAAAATGGTTTTACCGGTCTTGTACATCAGAAATTTTAGACAAACTTTTCAACAAACTGTCTTACGGTTTGTAAAAATGTTAATATAATAGTAAGTAAGCAAGCAAGTCAAAATTGCTGGCAGCCAGGCGAGTAGCCAGAGTTCATTTACTATTGAACAGAGAACATTAGTTCAGAGAATTGTAGATCCCACCAAAATTTTCGTACACTGTTGTATGTGCTCCGTGCGCTGCCATTGCTGGTAGTGTCACGTGAGCTGTTGTGTGGATATGTAAATACATCCTGTTCACCTGTGGGACATATCAACTTCAACCTCCGTCTCGATCTCCTGCCTGTCACTCAGCAGCGAATGCACACACCCACTCGGCAGACGGCTACCCTGTCACAAGCATTAATACCCTGTATCTTTCGAAACAAGGGATTTAGGGAAGCTCTCCAATAAAAGCAGAATTTCAAAATAATAATTGTGTGAATACAGCAATTCTTACAGCTGTGTATAACAGTATTTAAAACAGGATTAATCTATTCGACTTTTTACATATCCACCCTTACTTTGGTCCCACCACAGTCGGATACACGACAGACTACTGTAGTTGATATTTGGCTATGCCAAGATGCTATTTGCTTCTGTAGTAAATGGTACACATTCAGGAACCTAAACTCTGTGGACTACTCTGTATCAGAGCATTTTAATAACAATTATAAACAATACCATGCAAAAGCAAGCAGAAGCCCCTTGAGTGTCAACCAGGAGTGGGCAGAAGCCCTCTACTACTAGCCAGTTTAAAGATTGCACACAGAATATACTGAATACTACTTTTTGATAGAGGGATGTCACAGTATGCCAATATGTCTGTATAAAACAGTTTTTCTTTTTGGGGAAAAAAACTGTTCCTCTAACAATTAAAATAAATAAATAAATAAATAAATAAATAAATAAATAAAATAAAAAGAGACAAAAACTCCTGTTATGACATGTTGTGATATCCTTTATTGTTGCTGACACAATATCACAAAGCGCACGCAGATAAGACACCCTGTGAATAGAATAGCACCTGCTACAGGCTGGGAGACTGATGAAGCACTGTAAACCTTGACCATTGCATATTCTACTCTGGTGTTTCACATCAATGTGTCAATTCGGAAACTGGATATAATATACAGTGTGATATCAAGCAACCCTGTCCTCTTTATCAAGGACATCTGGAATCAGGAAGCAACCCCCGAGGATGGATTTTCACAACCTCCGAAATGACCTGCAATTGAACTTCGACAGACTACAGCTAGGTCGGCCCCAAAACGGTAAAACCCACCACACATTCAGAGAAAAGTGACATGCAACAATTTGCAAGCTAGTGGCGATTCATTCACAAGCCAATTTCATGTAAAATGATCCTGCAAGTTATTCAGGATGCCATATGTAGGACAGGACAGGACAAAAAGCCACAGCATCTTTAAAATGATGTCTATGAAATCACAGCCCATGGTGTTACATTTTGAGTGACTGCTGCTATGTGCATCGTGATCATATTCATGCAGCGCACTGTATTGCTCAAATGTCCTTTGCAAATGTTTTTGTTAAATCAGTGTGTGGTGGGCTTTTTAAAAATGCCATTTTTAAGACGGAAGCGTATTGTGTAGTCAATTCTGTTTAAAGAGATAAAGGGTTGATAAGTAGTATTCTTTCCAGAAGGGTTTGAAGGACATTGGACGTGATAACATGGGATAACGACCCTCTATTTGAAGCGTATTTAAAACAGAGGAGTGTGGGAGGTGGGGGGGGGGGGGGGGAGGGATGGAGGTGATGCCATGCACTAAGGGGGCTGGGCGGGGCGGGGGGCTGGGTGTACTTACCAAGGGGCTGGAAAGAGCGGACAGGGCTTGTGTCCCTGCTGCTTTCTCGGCTGGCCTCCCGGCTACAGCCCTGACTCATACTAGGACGAGGAATGCGGCTGCCTCGCGCTAGCAGGAATCAGGGTGGACAGAGAGCAGCGATAAAATATTAAAACAAAAAAAATAAAAAAAAGAGGAGAGAGAGAAAAAACACAGAACAGTTGTAATATTCACTCGCAAGTGCTGTCCATTACATCGCACTGCTTTAGCCTTAGCAATGGCTAGAGTTGGCTAATTTTCTGCAGGTCCTCTGTCAAATGAATTAAGCAATAAAACATGAAGAGGGCTTTACCATCTGGTAAGTCGTGCCTCGTGCCGTTACATGTCCCAAACCAAAGGCGAGGGTATTTAACATAACAAGAAGGGGCTTACCAGACAGTAAAGCCATCTTGAGAGTTTTATTGTTATTGAAAATTGATGTTAAAAAAAATTACATTTAAAGTTTTTCTGTTTGTTTTTGTGATTTTATGCAGCGCTATTTTTTGTTGCTAATGAATACAAACGTTTTCCTCAATATTCCATGACTAATGCGGTTTACTCAGAATTCCATGTATGCTCTGGTAGCCTTCAGGCTTCAGTATCCCAGTGGTGGACAATGTCATGTCCTGAGTATTCCCAATAGCGTCAGTAACTCAACACTAAAAATTAGGATTTGAGACCTGCAGGTTTGTGCAAGTTCCAGTATTTAAGCTACCGTTAGGTCCTAAAACTTATTAGCGAAACAAAACAAATAAAAAAGTATTAGTAATTACATTTTAGTAACTTGTTCACAGTATGTTTATTTTAAGTGTATTCAAAGCCTCCTTCCTGGCTTTGTTAGAGTACTGAAATAACATTGCTGAAAGTAATAAAAAAAAAAAAAAAAAAACGGACTGAATCTAGTTTGATTTCTTCAACTTGTTATTCAAACTGGAGACTAGTTGCTATTGTGGTTACTGTATTGTTGCTTTTTTAAACTTTATTTGCTATACTAAATTTAAATAGATAGATTGAACTATAAGACAGTGATGAAGCAGACTTGGTCTACATTGACAGACAACATTCAGATGGTGTGCACTAGAACAGACATTTTCTTTCATCAAGCAGAAGAAAGGTAAAATACATGCAAATCTTTTACAAAATCAGTACTTCATAATCCCAGTTGAATGGGGAAACTGCAAACTTCAGGAATCCCATTAGCCCTTCACTAAACAGGTCAAAAACCTGCTGCTGGGACAGACCATAGCAAGGATCAGGAGACCAGGAGGGGCAGGGTGAGGAAGTTTATTTATATATATACATGTAAAGCTGCGTTTCCAGATCCTGCCCTGTAGAACACCTTCGAAGAACACAGTGCCGCTCCAATGACTGTCCTCCCATTATTTTAGGAGAATGGTAAACAGTGTTCTTTTAGGTTCTGCATGTCTCAAAACCCAGAAAGGCTGTCAAAGTTGGGCCTGGGTTGTAATCTTAAAGGGATTCCATCTACAATTCCTGAATATTTCATTTGTTCTCCTTAATACAGCTATGTGTGTTTTCTCATTTCTGATCATATCATTATATACCAGGCTTACTAATTTCCTTTTTCAACCATGGGGGCTGCTCTTGAGAGCTACATTTCTGAAGCGCGGTGGTTTTAAACATGATCACATGCAACTGTAATTTCTCCCACCAACCAAATGGAAATTATCCACACAAAATCAGTTAGAGGGGAAAGCAATTAGACCGCTCGTGGTGACTAATCAAACAAAGAAATTTAGTTCAGCTGTCTTTTCAGAAGCAGACCCCAGTGGTTTAAAAGGGACTTTTTCTTGGAATAGTTTTATGGAAAGCATGGTAAATAATGATGTTCTACAGAGAATGACAGAAAACAGATAACAGAATGCAAAACATTTGTCACGGAATGCATTAATTTTCTTTTGGTGTTTCTAAGAAATTAAACATTACCAGTAGTAACCCACTAAAAAGCCTGGCATCTTAAGGCAGTATGGTAAACAACAAAAACATGTCTTAGAATGGCAACACTAGGCATTAGAAACAAACCACAGAAGTGTGAACCACGCATATGTGGTATGCCACCCCAGGTAATACTTACAGACTGACATTTATTTTTCGATGGCCTGGATCTTAATGGTCTTATTAATGCTGAAAATCTGATTTTTCCTGTTTGATATTTTTAGGAGAGCATAATGCCATGGCTCTAGTTATTACATGCTCATGCCCCGCCTTTGAACAGAAATAGCATTTCTCATCAGCTATTTCTGTGCTAAAAATGTCCCATTATTTAAGCAATTACAAAACATAACTCATACAAGACAAAATAAAACATTTTGAGTGATCTTTGGTGACAGCAGGGCAAGCAGGAGCCCTGAAACACAAATCACCCAAATATTAACTGTTACAAAAAGGCTTATCTGTTTACAGAACCTTACATTCTAATTTTGGCATTGACAGATATTAGCCGTATGTTTGAAAAACTAAAGAGTTTCTCTGAGCCCTGTTAGAAATTATTTTTTCTTATTCTGCAAGCTTGATTGCAGATAAAAACAAAGAAAAAAATGATCTTAACATGGGCCATTAACCCCTTTAAATTTTTATTTTTTAAAGACGTGTCCTGTTATCTTTCATGCCATCACATAATGACAACCGGGGGAAAGAAAACGTGGCTTTTTAGCCCACATCAAGAAAACCAATCATGTAAATCAGCTTCAAAATGCAAACGAGACATTCTGTATCTAAGTTTACAACTGCATTAACAATACAGTAGATGTCTACCAATGGAAACGCACCATAAATCTGTAGAATTACAGATAAAAGAAGCAATACTTTGCATAATGAAAAGCAATTAAATACAAAATCGGTTTACCAATTTCTAACCCTTTAGTGTGTTCTACTTCATTTTATTCGACAGCCTCTATCATCAACATTTCAACAGGAGTAATTTAACTGCATACAAAATGGTATTTTACAGTTTTGAAAAACATCTGTGTAATGTATTAGCCATGCTTACCTCCTCTACCTCCGCCATTGTAGATTTGCTGATGGCTTGACGGTGCTACATGTGAGAAAGTAAAAGTACAGGTTAGTTAGAAAAAATATTGTAAGCCACAGAAGGCATCACATGCAATGACTTGGATGATCATGTATGCAAAATAGTTTAACAAAACACAAAAATATACATAGCATGAGAATCATGGTCTATAGAGTGAATCTAGTGCTGTGAGATCACAACAAAAAAAGCAAAAGCAACAGATTGAATGGGAAAGGATGTTGTTTCTATGTAAACACAATGTAGAGTATGTTTAACCTTTTTCAGTTACAAAAGGTTTTCCTAGACCTTGTCAACAGAAAGGCAGCATCATGGCTAAACTGCTGTAGATGGAGACTGGAAACCAAGAGCCATCTGGACTGCAGTTTCTTACCTACGGAGAGACGCGTTGGGCTGGAGTCTCTGCTGCAGCCCTGACTGCGAGGGATCTTGCTGCGCTTCTGTGCGGAGCCCGCACTGAACAGCACTCTTTGGACTCCGCTGCTCATGGTACTCAGTGCAGTGCTTGTCAGAACTCTGCCAGGAGAGCCTGAGCGACTGCCAGCTACAGGATAAAAAAAAAAAAACCAAGACATACTAGTTATGTACCTGTTTTAAGCCTTTGCATTTAAAAAGAAAAAAAATGTACATGGAAGTGATCCCCAATGCCCTAAATAAGAAAAGATTATGTGAGATCCCCATGAGATACATAAAAAAGGTTTGACACACGCATTCCAAGAAATGTCCTCAAAGAAAATGGTCCCTATCATCAAAACCTCACAAAACTGAAGTTACTGTAAAAACAAGACTATACAAAATAGTATGCTGTATACACACCAAGGATGGAAATAAGACTCCTATTGCATAGTAGTTTGACCCATTACAGGTTTTAATATGTGTTAGAATTAGCCTGTGTGTAGGTAACAAGCTCAACTGTGTCTTACTAAACATAGTAAGACAAGGAAAGGATCAAACAGCTATGCAATGGGAGTCTTATTTCCACCCCGACACACCTACTGTATTAACTTTAGCTCAGCAAAAATAAATGTAACTTTTTTTTTTTTTTTTTTTTTTTTTAACATTTTTTCCCCCACAATTCAGATAATATATAAAAAAAATCTAAAATGTGTTTTCCCAAGCAATTATGTAAGAAATGCACTCCCCTTAAATCTCCATCTCATCATCCCACTTTCCAAAGACCACCAAAAAGTAATCGTTACTGTCCAATCAGTGATCGATTAGGACTGTGGAAATTTCTCAATGGCATTTCATAAAACACATTTTCAGAGATTCAGAGAAGGAATAAAGGCCAAGAAGATTAAAAAGGGAAATTAAATATTTGTTTAACTTCTAATGATTCTATTTTACAAAAGGCAACACGTGTTTTAAGCAATAGATCAAACTACCAAGTGTAAAAAAAATCTACAATGAAACTGACCCAGTTCTACTGGGCTATTGTGCCACATCCAACAGCTTTGGCCTGTACAGTATACTCTACACTATGTGAATCCCCAACAGCATGCTGGTTCATAGCATCATATTACCAAACTTCAGTCACTGCACATACACTGTACAGTATAACTGTTAAAGATATGACAAGTGGAATCTCTGTCATCAAAGTCATTGGGATTCCAGATCCTGGTATCCAGCCATTACAGAATACAGAACAGTTTCAATTTTCACAACTCAAGGATGACTTGAGCGTACTTGCAGTCAACCATTTGCCTTCCAAGTATAAAACCCATAAGTTATAATTTAAATAAAGTAGCAAATGCACATCTTTGTGCCTGAAGGCAATAATAGTTAACACCTAGAAAATAAGTAAATAATGTGCACAATTTATTAAAATTATAATTAAAGAGGTAAACCAAACCGCACCTCTCCCAATTTTCAGAGAAGATAGAAAGGCAGATTTCTAATAAATATAACTTGAGGTATTGCATAACTCAAATTCATTTAAAATTACTCCTGCTAGCTCCCTTCCTACTTCAATCCAGAAATGTGTAAAATAAATAAATACTGTATTACTTTGAATTAACGTTGCACAGTTTATTTTAAATTGCTAAAAACACCTGCAGCGCTTATTAGTTCTATGGCTTTTCAAAAAGCACAATTTTTTTATTACGTTTTTTTATGGTATTTGAGGGAGGCTTATATTGAAGTTTATTTCTGTGGAACTTGATCAGGATGGCGAAGAAGTCCTACAACTTTAAATTGATGAGCTCGCAGAACAGATCAGTGTTTGACTAGGTGAGGACACATACCAGTGTAGCATGGAGAGGGAAATAATAACGAGAGAGAAATGTCAATTCAACAGAGGTCGGTTTATTTTCCCTTTTTTTTCTTACAGCAGTTTCTAAGAGTCGCTGGGCTGAACTCTAATATACTGTGCGTTTCTCTCTCTTCAACCACCAAGACAACTAAACACTCATGGCCTCCTGATCCAGGCAGGGCTTCGGTGAGGAAGATGATCCTGTGGCTATCCCCTAAACAGCAACGCTACAGCGATAGCTACACTAGCGTCTGCGACCCTACATAAACTCAAAAACGCCACACCGCCCAGTCTCCGAACTTCCTGTGTGGATCAGGATTCTGCAGCGTCTCTTATTAACCCAAAATACCGTGCACACAAACAAAACAAAAATGCATTTAAGAAACGAAATATATATTTATTTATTTTAGTGCTGCTGTATTTACTCCTACACTAGTATCAGTACATAGTGCTGTGTACCTACGGCATTCTTTTTTTGTTTGGGTTCCATAAACTTTACAGTAAAATACTGGTATGCTCCAGTGTGTACCGGTAATTGTATTTTTAAATATATATTTTATTCAAGTTTATTAAATTAATTTTGTTTCTATTTAGCTTTATTTGAGCTGGGGTAGGGAAAAAAATGTACATGTTTCATTATTGAGAGCAGCGTTTATTTGAGGATGGCGTCTGTGATACTCGAGTGCAGCACTTATGCAAGGGCGGTGGTAATTCAAAGCAATAAGATATCTAAAAGTCGCAAGAAATAACACTGAAAAAAAAAATAATAATAATAAAAAAATAAGTAAGCATACCAAGCAAACTAAATGAACAGTTCATATCACCAGCATGCTGCAGGCACGGTTTAGCTGCACACGATGAGTAAAACAGTGGCTAGGATTATCCTACAGCTTCAGTGCTTGAAATACAGCTGTGCAAAGAAGACCAAGGCTGCTGGCTTCACAATCAAGAAAGGGTGAGGAATGGGTGCTTCTACAGAGTGCTGCGTCTAATAATGATATTGAGCGTGCATGGAATTAAGAGAAGGCGTACAAATACCACGGACACAGTGACTATCTGTAGAGTCTTACCACCAATGGGGTTAGCTGACTGTGATCCTGAACAAGTGGAAAGGCAGGATTAGGGGGAGGATTGTAATCCATGGACAGGGAGGGAACAAAGCAGATTTAAAACAAAATGAATGGCACATGGAAATTAGAGAGCTTTGGTCAGTTAATAGAAACAAAAACAACAAACAAAAAGCTTTTTTTAATTTTTTTTTTTGCTTGCGTGTGTACAAGAGATGGAGCAAAGCTGATAAACGAAAATAAGTATACTGCACGTCTGTTGCAAACTAGAACACAAGTCAGAGCACACTCAGTCAGCCAGAAAGAAATACAAAATATCAGTAAGAACACAAAAGTAAAACCTATGCTACTGTTGAAACAATACAGTACATTATAACATTCACAGCCTGGTAAGAACACACAGTCTAGTTTTCGCTTTTAACAGCTACATTAAGCACTTTCCTTTTATAGCTGTAAACATTTACTATGAAATATCCTTAGCAGACTACGAAGACAGAGTTAACCCCATTACGTCAGGCTCAGCTAGGGATTATATCAAAATGCATCTTTCCCCAGTCACCTCTTCAGGTACTTGTGAAGCCTGAAAGCATTTCTTTGTATTTAATAACATCCTGATGTAACTATCACTATTTAATCATATCCTGATGTAACTATCACTTATCTGCTGTATTATTGAATTGTGGTTTGTCACACTTGAACAAAAGTTATTGTATTTCTTGCTCTCATTGTATTACTTGTATTGTAACACTTGAAATGTATTTGCTTACGATTGTAAGTCGCCCTGGATAAGGGCGTCTGCTAAGAAATAAATAATGATAATAATAATAATAAATTCTCTACAACCAGCTGACATCCCAAATACATAACCAAGATCAGTCCTTATCAGGGGGTTAGTGTTCATAGGAAGAAACACGAGTGTCAAGTAGGATTTGGTCATCCGATATTTACATCTTTATATCTTTTGTTAAAGGTACACTCTAAACCCAGATTTGGATGTTCTGTTAAAGACCAAGTAAACCATTGAAAAACAAACAGATACAGTAGATCTAGACAGATGCATATACTAAATTAAATAAATTATAAAATGGAATATTCATGGAAAATAACCAACATTCAAAATGCTGATTTTTTAAATTGGATTATGATGACCTTAACTGGTTTGCTACCATCTAATTCCTTTCCGAACCTGTGTACAGAAAGTTCCACACACAAATTAATGAACTACTTTAAAATGATATTGTTGTCATACAGAGTAAACAGGTTGTGTGCTTTTAAAATAAATGTATACAAATCTCTCAACTGCAAGGGTAATTTGATTTCATTATAAATCTCTCAATTTATTTCTAAAAAGCATATTAATTTGTTTATGGCTGGAGTTTCATCTATTTGCTGGCTTTTGGCCCCTTATTGCCATTCGTGCAGAATAAAAACAGGGGGGATTTCTGAAGTGTAATTTTCAAGAGAAGGCAGACTGTGTTTTATTGGTTTAACCTTAATGGATATTTAATCTTCCAAGTGTGTCATTCCTTAAACTCCTATGGCTTTAAATTGCCAAGAAATTGTCTCAGCAAGGCACAAGATTAAGCATTTCTCATAAAAGTTACTGCTAGACAAACTCTAAATGCAAATAAATATCCTGATGTCTATGACAACAAATGGAACCCTGTCGCTGTGCAATTGTTTGGAGAGTGGTAGTGCCAGTGTGATGCACACTGCAACAAATTGAAAAGAAGTGAAAGCCAGCTGTGTGGCTGAAAGAAACATGTGCAGCATTTCAGTTTCCTGTCAAGCTAATCACTTAGTTTGCCCATTTCTAATTTTATCAAAGAATACAGAACATTCAGAACTAGGTTTAGATACTTAACCCCAGCTAAGCCATAACATTAACATGCAGCTGCAACCATGCGGGAGTCTGAAGATGCCCTAGTTCCAACCCTTTTAGCAGGTGCTGCCTTTGCAGCCTAAAACGTTTAGGGGCGGTAAGAGGTGGCTTAAGAAATACATTTGTCAAGGTATCCCTCTGGATATTTATTAAGGGGTCCACTAAAAAGTAACCTCTTTAAAACATGCCACAACATTACTTTTAAAATAATGAAGACTGCCATGAAGGTTCATTTCTATACCTGTGCAGCTTCTCAGAAATAACTTCACTGACCAATACTTTCCAGATACTTAACTAGCCGATTAATAGGGATTTAACTGGTGATTCACTCACAATTAATGCCGTCCACATTAGTCGTAATGTTGCCACAACCTTATGTCTTTAAGGTGTCCATAATAAGGCTAGCAAGCCCCAAGACATTTTAGAAGGGTCTGCAGAGGGAATTGTGTGTGAATGGATTTCACTGCACTACAACTAACACTAATTCTCTAATACTGCAAGTTAATCGGTTTAAAAATTAGGTCTTTGTTAAAGTCAATGTTATACCTTAAAATGACATAAAAGCATTGCTCCAAGTGAGAGATACATGCAAGAGTTCCAAAACCCAATGTGAACATTTTTAGAAAATACCTGGGTTACTTTCTGGCAATTCTGAACCTAAAGGCACAAAAAATGTTTATGGTTTTATAAGCAGTTTTCTAGAATCACTTTAACATGTGTACAACATCTCAAACTAAGAAATAAATAGAAAAAGAACACTGCCAGAAATAAAAATGATGGGGACTTACGTTGAGACTGAGAAACCACTTTTGTCCGGCTGCGTCCCCGGGAGTCTACCTGACTGCTTGCAATCCCACCAGAGGCTGCGGACAGCTTTGTGCGAACCCGGCCTGGAAGCAAAAACAACAACTTGAATTTTTTGACAGTTGACTTAAATGCCAGCACTGCCAGAACAAAACACAACTGTCAGAATGCCATCACAAAGGAAAAGTCATTGTCAAGCTTCAACAATTAGGGCAATATAATTAGGGCTTCTGTTTATCGGGTTTCATTAGTTGTATTTTTCGGTGCTTATTTTTAGCTATTTTTGAGTTTTATGTAAAAAAAAATTTTTTTTTTTTTTCGGGGCTTTTGTTTTTGATATACTGTATGAAATTAGTGATTTCGGTTACTTTCCAAAATGCTTGAGCGTTTTTTTTTTTTCTGTCAAAATATGTATAGTAACTCGACAGTACTTGCACACTTAAATTGTACCTTCTTTCCATTGCTGTCCTCCACAATGAAATCCCTATGGTCACAAGCACATTCTGCTGGTGTTTTTGTGTGTAGGCATTTTTGTACATTTCTCCACAATTCTGTTTTAAATCCTCTGTATCTTAACAGTAATACAGCTTGAAATCCCACTAACAAGCCTCCATCCTGATTGTAATCTCGTTTCAAATCTCGCAAGCGGAGTCTCCAATAGAAATGTAGGAATGTGCTGTCACTCAGTAGTTGGGGCGGGTTTAAAGTATTCAGAACAAATCAATGATAGATGCAAGTCAGGAAGGCGGGACATTGCCCAGCAGCACTGGGAAACTTATTTATTATTATTTTTGTAGTAGGTTCTATTTTGTAATGGGAATAGGGTGAATTGATTAACCATTTCCACAGTTTTCCCTGTGTTTTCCGGTGTTTATTGGCTATCCACCGATTTCATTTTACTGGCTTCAGGGGTGTTTTATCGGTTAAAACTGAAAATCAGAAGCTCTAAATATAATTAAACTGAAAAACTAAATTCTGGCTGGTATCAATGCAAATGTTATTATAGAGAAATATTTGTTTTTAATACAGTAAATGATACATCTTAATACATTTTCTAAATTTCAGTTAAAATATGGCAAAGTATATACAGTGGAACTCCGTTTATCCATGTGCTTGGGGCACATAGGTCCACGGGTGTGTGAAATCCAGAGATAAATGAGGTGTTACTGCGTGTGACTAGAATTCATAAATAAAATACAGTAACTAGGAATGTAAACCAAATTAGCGTTTACTGGAGATGTATGCAATGCCTAAAACGTTTAGGGGCGGTAAAATGTGGCTTAAGAAATAAATTTGTCAAGTTATCCCTGTGGATATTTATTAAGGGGTCCACAATATATTACGAAGACAGAAGAATGTTTTATAATGAGTTTACTTTGACAGTGTTACTCCTAGCAAATTCAAAATGCGATACACCTCCAAACCTGTTTCCCTAGCTTTTTCTGTTACCAAAAAAAGTAAATAATAATAATAATAATAATAATAATAATAATAATAATAATAATAATAATAATAATAATAATAATAATAATAATAAATAAATAAATAAATAAATAAATAAATAAATACATATATACATACTACAAAGCTACAGTATCACAATTTTATGACGACAATAAACTACACTATTCAGCCTATCAGAGCTCACAATTTTCCTATAAATTATGTCATGTGTCTAGCTTCAGCTAGAAATAATCACAAGGTATCGCTAGTTTATTCCACGGCTTAATATTAAATAATGGTATCTAAGAGTTGCTAGTTTTCTGGGATTTCAAACAAAAAACTTTTTTTTTTTTTTTTTTTTTACTTTAAAGCTAAATAAACAAGCCTGCTGTGTAATTTTAACTTTTCTTACATTTCAACAAAATACATAACAAATGTGTTTACTTTTTCATAACAGCTGTTTTAAACAATTCACTGCTGCAAGTCATTCTTCTGAACCTTCAGAAAGTCCATCATAGTCTTTTGTTTCAGCGAGGCAAAATGTTTGCTGGGATTCACAAAGTAACTGCCTCAGGAGAATCGGCACCCTTCTGCTATTCATATCAAGAAATGAATACTCCCATCTGTAGCGCTGCTGACTTCGTGTCGACTCCACAGCTTTTAGACTGTGTGTGTGTGTGTGTGTGTATGTGTGTGTGTTTGTGTGTTTGTGTGTGTGTGAACCGCGGGCGGTAAGTCTACATTGGCAATAATGTACTTCAGAGAGAAAACTTGTCAGGGAGACGCAGATAATTGAAGTCATGGATAAATGAGGTTCTACTGTATTGGTCTTTAACATTACAATGGCAAATCAACAACAACAACAAAAAAAACCTGTCTAAAAAATAACTGCTACTGCTTGAACGTATTACTGTTAATACAGATTACTGTATTGCAACCCAGGACTGACAAATCAAAATTCCAGATTTTTGTTTTATTCCAACTTGTCCCTAACAATTCAGCTTCATTTTGAACAGACTTTTATATTTAAATTGATTTTAAATATTGACTTAATACCTGGTTAGTCTCTTATGAAAAGCTACATACATTTGAATTAAAGCACTAGTTACATTAACATGTACACAGTAAATAACTAAGACTAACTAACATAGCCTACTTTGGTAAATATAAAAATAAATAAAAATTGCATTAAAACCAATACTAAACTATCTACCAGGTCCTAATTCTTACCATCCTCTGATGCAGCTCCTAGACAAGGAAATGACAATTACATGCGACTGTTGTACAACACCTTTGCATAGTTATATTTGTATATTAGAGTTTAAAAAAACTAAACTAGCTGGGTGTCTGAAACTAATGCTTTGCAGGGAAGAGTTAAATTTGCGCTTTGCTGCTGGAGGTTAGAAAAAGTATTAGCAGCTGAATGTTAAACACCAAGCCAAGCTGGGGTGCGGTGACATTACTATGCACCAGACTACAGTAATTAAGGAGATTTTAAACATGAACAGGAAACATTACATCAAGGATGAGTGAACTAGCTGCAAACACTGATAACAGAACTAAAACACAAATCAGTTCTCATTTCTCAACTCTGCAACAGATCTATTAATGTGGACAGTTGATGGGTTTCTAGAGGAACGGTCCATAATATATCTGAAGTACCTGTTTCGTTCCCCCACCATTATGAAACCGAATACAAGTTACCAGATCAATCTAGTGATGCGTTCAGAAAGTTACAACCCTCAAGTTTTATTCAAACAAACAAAACAAGAAAATGTACAACAAGACATTGTACTGCTATGTTAAATGACCAGTACAACTACAGTGAAATTAATTTGTGGCCATTTAGGTCATTCAAAACCAACTACTTATCTAGTTCACCCATTCGTAAGACATCACACAAGACAGAAATGTTAGACAGCGTTAGGTGAAGGAGAACAGGTAGAAGTGGACCTTACCATCCGTTTTTTCAGATGCATCATCTTTGGTGACAGCAGGCAAAGAACAGGTAAGAGTTAGTGTGTTAGTGAGAAAATGAGATCCCCAGAATCATGTCCACACAACAAACAAGGAGAGAAAAACACAAGCAGAGGTCATTCGAGAAAGAAAGACAAGACAAAAAATACAGCATTTCTAGCATACGCCCCACAACAGGTCAAAACATTACCTGCACAAAATGACTGGAAGATGCTTTAAAATCTACTGAAGAAATGATAGCCAATGATTTGGTTTCTTGACATGTACAGACCATACAACCTCTACGATACAGGCTGTAATTTGGTACTAGGAATCTTTGTGACTGTTTGAAAAGTCTACACATATTGAAAAAGGCAAGCAAAAAACCTATAGGATCTGTAAGACAGCCTTGGTTACCATCAGTCAACTTCTATGGTTGGTTTCACAGACACAGATTTGCACTAATCTTCGATCGCCTTACCAAGGTAACATTACAAAGTTTAGTGCTGATCGGGGGCTGTAAAACCTGATGCTAGTGTCCTAAACTGAAATATGACATTTGTCTCAACAATTAAACTAAACTTATATTTGATTCCTGCCATGAATGGCATTTACATTATTATTATAGTCGTTGATAGATGAAATAGTAGCCGTATTGGTCCAGATATGATAAACAAAGGAAATGCGATACCTTTTATTGGACTAACTAACAAAAAATAAACCACAAGCTTTCAAGACCTCAGAAGGTCTCTTCAGGTGAAAGTAGGAAAGAGAGATTGATGTTTACATTCAAAAGGTGGCATCAAAACAATTGACATTCAAAAGGTGGCATCAAAACTTTAACAAAAATAACCCATTTTGAATCACTACAATTCTAATGCAAGGAAAAAAAGCTGTGTTGAAAAAAAAAAAACAGGATGAGTGGCTGCATAATAAACAATGACAATAAAAAAGGCAATAAAGAAATCACACGAATAAAATGCAAAAATTTTAACTGTAAATACCAATATAGGGAAAGAAATACTAAAAAAGAATTAAAGTAAATAAAAACAAAATGAAATAAATGATATGCAGCATCCTGTGGGTCTGTGATTGATGTTGCAGTCACAACCCAAAAGGGAGGGACCACTGTGCTTGAACTGCAGCAAATAGCTGGTCTGAACGGTAGTAAGCACCCAGATGTCTGTGGTGCACCAACACCAATAATCCAGATGGCTCCCTGAGAAGGGGCCCTGGGCCTGTGGCAGCAAATTCCTAGGGCTGCCACTTAGCCTGTGGCTTGGCCTGCAACTTCTGTCTCTGTGCAGGGCGGCAGTATCTATTAAAGCCTCCGCGGCAAGTAGCCGCAGGCCGGTTCTGAAAATCACCTCTGGCAGCGGGTGGAGCCAGCTGCGTCTGTTTTTGAGGCTGCTGCAGTCAAGGGTGCCAGTTTGCCACTGGTTTATGTACTGGAGGTGGTCGCTTGGGAAGCAGGCGAACCAGCACCTTCGTGGATTCCCACATGCGGTGCGGGGTGTCCAACAGTGGTGCTTTGTCCCCGTCAGGCATGCGTGCCTGGGAAAGCCAAAGCTGCCTGCGTGCAGCCAGTTTTCTACCTATAGCCTGTCTGTTGAGATTGGACAGAGAGCAGGATCTTATAAACCAGGTGCAGCTCATCCAGCTGTTGTGGTGAGGGCCTGTGGTTCTCAGAAAGAGACTGCAGCAAATGCGACTGTAGGCTAGCAGTATGCGGTTAATTCCCTAGCAGTGTGGTGAATGCACTGGCTGAATAGGCTCTTGAGGATCACCTCAGGAGAACCGACACTTGCTTGTTAGGGCAGGCAGCGTCCTTGGACAGGAGCGCTAAATTAGCCGCCTGGACCAAGGCAGCAGCGTTTTAAATTGTTTAATTTAACCAATTAAACCTCCACACAGACCCTACAGTAGTTAATCATCTCATTTTACCTGTTAAACCTGGAGTGGAACAGCCCTGGCTTGATACTATGGTCCAATTAACACGAAGATCTGCCTTGAGCATGCAATGGTGTGCACCACAGAAGCCTGTTGGATAGTGAGTAGCACCCACACCTTACCTAAGGAGGCATAGGAGCCTGGTGGAAGGCCGGAGGCTGTCAAGCGGCCTGCTCCACCTGCCTGTCGAGATTTGGCACCAGCCACCGCGTTGACATCGATGTCACTCCTTGAACGCTGCAGGGATCCTGGGGTCGGGGCCGCCTTCTTACTTGCAGATACTAAGAAAGAAAAGTTAGAAATTGTGCTGAAGCTCAGGGGATAAGTCATCATGCGTTCTGTACAACACACCAAAAATGCTCACTAAACATACACACATAAATATTGATCATACCTCTTCCTGGTGCAACAGAAGCGCCCGATCCTGACCATTTCGATGAAGGCCGGCTACAATAAAAAAATAAAAGGAAGAAAAGAATGTTATCAACCTTTATCTAATAGAAAGCTGCAAGTCTACATCTTGTTCCAATCTGCCACTAGCACAGAGTTCAAAGTAATTTGAAATCCATCCCGCTCGTTTCTAAACACCAGCAGAGTGATATCAACATGATTTCAACTGGAATTAGGAGTTGGAATATGTACAAATCAAGATGGCCCAAACGGATAAATCTACCTGAAAACTTAAAATGCTTTTCCTAGACCCATTTTTTTCATTTTATCTTGTTGCAGGAAATTATCCACCTCAGTTCTGCATGGGGTTGAGGGATTATAAATTATCTTTATTTCCTACTCATCACATTCCTAGTTTTATAAATGCACTATGAAAATAATTATACCGATTTAACAACCTTGGAGATCAAGAGCTAAAGCAAACCGTTAATGCAGATTTGAAAATCAGTCAAGTTAAAAGATCATGCAGAGGGTTCCATTGGAAAACGAATACTTTCACAATTAACATCTCATTGGACCCTCACCCCCCCACCATCACCCAAAGAAAAAAAAGTTACTTGTGCTAAATCTACACTCACTTGTGTTTTAGGGCTATTTAAAGTACAATAAGTTATTGAATTAGGATTAAAAAGGGCATAGCACAACAGAACACTACAAATACTGTAACAAGTGCCAAGTACCAGCCTGTGAAATGTGACTAAACCAGTAGATGCCCGGTCCTCCAGAATATATACTCTGGAAGGTAACTTTGGCCTGGATTTACTTCGGTAAGGGGGGTAGAACTTTTTATACTCTATTTCTACTTGACTAGAATGCACCCTTTGAGTTTCCACAAATTGCTTTGCTTTATTAATAATAATAATAATAATAATAATAACAATAATAATAATAATAATAATAATAATAATAATAATAATAATAATAATAATAAAGATATATTATTATTATTATTATTACAGTGCTCACCCTTTATAACGCTATTGTTGGGAGCAAGAGTTACAAGACCGTGCTATTTGTGTTCCGCCTTATAATAAGTATAAAAAGGTTACTTTAATGGCATAATAGAGCAAATGGGAGCCACGACCCTACCGTGTTATAACCGATTCTGCACTATAACGAGGCATGTTATAATGGGTGAGCACTGTATTAATAATTCGATTAATCCATTACTTCTCAAGGGAGCCATTACAGGCTCCCTTGAGAAAGATATGTACAACATATCGAAACATTGGGCAGCTGGCTCTTTGAGCTAAATATATATATATATATATATATATATATATATATATATATATATATATATATATATATATATATATATATATATATATATTACTGTATATTACTACCTGTAACAGGGCGAGCAGCCCTGTACATTGTTTATTTATTTTTAGATTGGGGTCTCCCCCTCCGCCCCTGTGCAGTGTATTTATTTTGTATTATTTTTATTGTATTATATTTATGACGGCGTAGCGCCGTGTTATTGTTTTGTTTATTTTTAAAACGTGTCCTGGCAGAGGCGAGATCGGTGCTCGTCCTCTGCCAGGAGTAATAATTAAAACTCGTGCAGAAGGTGGCCATCTCCTAAATTAATTAAGTGATTTAATTTGTTGCTAATCGGGAGATGGTCACCTGTTATAAAAAGCCTGCAGCTCTCTAGTTCAGGGGGGGTGTTGTAGGTGCGGAGAGAGCGAGACGGAGATTAAAAGCGAAACTAAAAGAAATTAACATAGGAACAGTGAAGGCAATCTGCCCAGCCTGACCTGTGTTTGATTTATTTTGTGTTCGTGATTTGTTTTTGTTTAACCTTTTATTTTGCTCGGTGAGCACAGTGCTTTTTGTTTAAATATTTATTTTTTGTTTGCTTTAAATAAAACGGCGCCCGCGCCACTGCACCATACCTTTTTGTTTTTGGTTGTCCCTTCTTCTGCCGTGACGTCAGACCCTCAGCCATTCCTGTCACACTACCATATATCTGTTTTCAGTTATATTTGTGAAGAGCCTACATTTCTCGATATATCCATTATTGTCGATTACCTGATATTTGACAAAGAAAACTAGTCATCGATTACCACTCTAGAGTAAGCTGTTTCAACTATTTTCAGAGTCGTACCTCTGCTTCAGCCAAGACTAGGGTTGTATCAAATATATAGGGGTCAGCCAAACCAAAGTAATGTCTTACTTGAGGCTCTCCTGCGAGCTGGAGGAGGAGCGGTCGGACTGGGGGAGCGAGGCCACGCTGCCAGAGCTCTTCAGGCAGGACTGCAGGGTCTTTTGGTAGGACGGCTCCAGTGAGTTATACAGGGCCTCCGTCTCTACTGGAAAGTGATTCCGCAAACCCCAGTAAGCCCTGGCAAGGGGAGGAAGACAACACATCAGTTTGGCATCAAAGGAAGGATGGCATCCGACTCATCTCAATCAGATCGAAGTCACTTGACAAAACTTCAGGTAAAACTCCCATAAATTTCACCAGCCTAAGGATCAACCCATAATTAAGATCTAAAGGCTGTGTTAAGAATTCACAAACTGCATCTTATTTGACTGATCTCTTATTCTACAGGTTAATTAACAAAGATTAATAATGCAACTGTCAAAGGGAAGAGTTCTTTGAACAGAGGGAAATGTTAATATGTAACCAGGAATTTTTCCATTCGTATTTGCCTGTATGAAAGCAATAGTTCAAATGTTTCAGCTATTGCCTTCATCAGTGTACTAGCTGAAACATTTGTCTACTTCACAAAGTTTCTTATATTTCTTGTAAGTTTCACCATACAGTTCAATTTAAAGTGTTTTAAAAGTTATGGATGAACAGAATAGTCCAACATCCTTGTTAAGTCTTAAATCAAGTTGTGGTATATGGTAAAAAGAAAAATAATCCAGTTCTGTTTTATACAAAAGTGGTTCTTTACATTGTTAGAATGTTCTCTACAGTTTATTTTTGTAAATATAGTTTGAGATAAAAACAGGTTTGAGGCCATATTTATATAAATTGTATTGGTAATCTCTGTTTAGCGTAAATGCCAATTTGCGATGAACACAGATTGATACACTTTTTTTTTTTTTTAAACAATTATTTATTAATTTCCCAATGTTCTCCCAATTTTGTAATGTCCAATTATTATTCAACCGGGCTCACAGCTGCCACCCCTGAACTTACTCGCAGAACTCCCCAGCCGACCTAACCCCTACCCCGCCAGGGCACCGCTTGGCCAATTGTGTGCCGCCCCCTGGGAATTCCCGTCCACGGTCGGCAGTGGCATAGCCTGGATTTGAACCGGCGGTCTCCAAGCTATAGGGCGTATCCGGCACTTTACCGGATGCACCACTCGGGAGCCCCGATACAGACTCTCTATGAAGACTGTGCTTACTTTCTTGCTTCCACTCTGGCCTCGGCATCAGCATCGCAGATCCCCTTCTTAATGCTATCCACCAGAACAGCGACATGTCTGTCACAAAGAAAGAACAAATTATCAATTATCATGATTCACAAAGCAAACTCAGGGGTTATAGTTTCCCCTTTTTTGATTTTTACATTTCCCTTACTATTTTAGTGTCTTTGCAATCCTTGTGTGTAAATCTGGGTAATGTTGCTGCAGTATTAAAAGTATCATTTTTTATCTAAATCTGCTTTAATCTGTCTTTGTTCTGTCCTGGATTCTCCAGACAAGCTCAGTCTTCCTTATTATATTCAAATCATGAGACAATTTTTCAACTCTGGCAGCCCCACCTACACTCTTCATATAGCAGCAGGCGGGTCTAAAAGGTAATTGTGTCACATGATTAGAAGTCCATTCATCTCTGCACTTATGATTCTCATAGCAAGGTCAAGGCAGATTTAATAGCACTACAATAACTAAATATTGGAGAAACAGAACTGAATGATTGCAAACATTCTAAAATAGTAATGGAAAAGAAAAAAAATACATTTGAAGCTCTTTACTCTTTAAAGTATGTTTTCAATTTAAGGAAATTCAGTTTACTTAGGTATAGAATATGATAAAAAAAAAAAAAACAATACCATCGAAAGGTGGCAGGTGAATATAGTGAGCTTACTAGTACTAACACCACAGTTAAAAGTATAACCATTGAAATTAAGCCAGAAAACACTCAAAGCGCTCAGACAATAGATGGACAGACAGGAGTTCAAGGCTTTTCTACCGATAGCAGCAGTGTGGAAAGGTGCTACATCCACCCAGCAGTAGACAGATATTAGTTGAAATGCAGTGTCTGTCTCTTACTAGACACACACATATATATACATTTGATGGTCAATGCATTGTATGAAAGACCACATTCTCTTCACACAGATCTTTCTCCAGATAAGGGGGTCTATGACCTTCATGATTAAAGAGCTACTGTTTTATATGGCCCATAGCATGCACGCTCTCAATGCACTGGACAATGGCTTTAATTATTTTTATACCGCATCTTTCCTTATATCCTTATGCATGCCTGTGATGATGGGTGGGATTGGGATTGGATATATTTCCTTACCTTTCTAAGGAATGTGTTTGCCACTCCTGTAGTAACAATTCAAGGAAATCATAGCCTCGCCTAAAGCAAGCAAAAAGAAAAGCAAAAACATAAATCAATTGAAAGAATCTCTACAAGAATTTTATATATATATATATATATATATATATATATATATATATATATATATATATATATATATATATATATATATATATATATATATATATATATATATATATATATATATATAGAGCAGATAGGTTTGTTGACTGTTTGAGTAGTATTGTTCCTTGGGATAACAAAACACTGAGCTTAAGTCATGTGATTTCATAAAAATGCCAGGTGCTCAGTGTTTGGTATTCGAGTTGAATAAAATTGCCAAAATGAGTTGATTAAGAATCTGTATAAACAGTCTTTCGAAAAGACATGATTACATAAAAAAAAACACATCAAAACAAGAGTTACAATGTGATTCTATTTCAGGCTACTAGTTGTTCTCATATATATATATGGTTTGGTATGCATTCTGGGAGCTGTAGTTCAAACAGGACCACATGTCTATGTGATTGCATTGTTTACCGGCTCCCCCAGAACTATGCATCCCACAGTGGCCTGTCATCACTTACACACAGTTTTGCTGTCCAAACAGCTAGTGTAACAAGCACACTCCTTCAGGGGCTGGATTCTTTGCCGAGAGGATTTCAAAGAAGTCTGGGATGCTAGCCTGTTATTTTATTAACAACAACTCAGGAAATGTCTTATATTTTTTCACCAAACCTTCGAAAGGCCCTACCTCAGCACAGACCATGTGTAACTTACTCAGTTTGGTGCAGAAATTCAGTACAGTGTAGCCTGTACATGAAAGCAAGAAAACACACAAAAAGCAAGTATAGGGGGGGAAAAACGGGATTTTACAAAAAAAAAAAAAGGTATGCATATCTCGTTAACCACACAAAGTGGCGTCATGAAACTCTCCACGCTTTCTTGAATTTTTACCCATTCGACTCCGAGACCATCACTTTCAATTCAAACACAAAATGTCTCGTTTTAAATGACCAACCACTCGAGAACATCCATATCACAGAAATGTTCATTGATGATCAACAAAATGAGAATATGTTTTAAAAAAAAAAAAAAAAAAAAAAAAAAAAAGTAAAGCTGGTACATTTGTATCTCAGAGAAACGGATAACAACATCGAACGTCTGTACAGCACTGAAACACTACGTTTAAAAAAACCCAACTGTACTGCTGAAATTCGTCATCTTTAATATTAGCATCACAAGGGTATCCATGTATTCTAAAAAATAAGATGGGCCTCTTCAGTGAGTTACAGGAAAATAATTCCATCTGAGAGAGAGAGAGAGAGAGAGAGAGAGAGAGAGAGAGAGAGAGAGAGAGAGAGAGAGAGAGAGAGAGAGGAGAGAGAGGAGAGAGAGAGAGGAGAGAGAGACAGAGACAGAGAGAGGAGAGAGAGACAGAGAGAGAGAGAGAGACAGAGACAGAGAGAGGAGAGAGAGACAGAGAGAGAGAGAGAGACAGAGAGAGAGAGAGACACACACACACACACACATCAAAAGAAGGAAGACAGCCTAAGAGCTTTCATGTAACGGCTCTTTAAAGTTAGTCTTCACGCAACGAAATCTGACTGACTTCTGGTTACACGTTCAATCTGGAGTACCAGGAACTGTCCCACAAGGCAGTGAAGTACCTGATGCTATTTACCACCACATACTCCTGTAAACGTAGACTTTCTGCACTTGTTGGGTTTAAATCAAAATACCACAGTAGATGTGGAACCAGATTTAAGGCTAAAACTGTCACCACTCCAACCGGACATTCATAGGAGGCTGTGTGGTCCCAGGAGGTCCCCAGTTCAAATCCCACCTCAGCCACTGACTCATTGTGTGACACTAAGCAAGTCACTTAATCTCCTTGTGCGCCGTCTTTCGGGTGAGACGTAGTTGTAAGTGACTCTGTAGCTGATGCATAGTTCACACACCCTAGGCTCTGTAAGTCGCCTTGGATAAAGGAGTCTGCTAAATAAACAAATAATAAAAATAATAATTCAGGCTGTGACATCGCTGAAACAGCACCACCCATCTCATTAAGTAAGTTAATCAATTTCCCGTACGACATCGTTATCAATTGCCGCACTATACTGGAAAGCAAAATTTATAGAATTTCCTTGTATAGCAGCTGTGTTTCACTATGATAGTAGTACATGGTGGCCCGTGAAAGTTTTGGTGGTTCAGAAGGGGTCAAACATTTCTGGCCCCTTCTGGGACCATAGCTTGAGGGTCCAATATACCACATTCCAGTAGTTCTGTATATAACTAAGAAAGTGGGGCAAAGCATCTCACCTTCTGACTGCAACCGATTTAGACGTACAGTTACTGGTTATTAGAGGAATCAACCTTGGAACATGGGTATGCTGCGAGAGAGAAAGAAAAAAAAAATTGCATTCTGACTAAATTAGGCACTGGATCATACATTGTTATCCTTTTATGGAGATACAGAACCTTTTGTAGCCAACAGGAAGTGAAACCAAAAACAGAAGGCATTTTTTATTTTTAAGGTGTCATTAATTCAAAATATTTCCAAAAATACAATTAACAATTTATGACTCAAATTAAATCCTGAATTGTGTAATCTCAAATATTTTTTAAACAAATATGTTATCATCTCAGGCAATCAGGTTTCATTATCTTAAGAATTGTTTTAATTAATTTTTATTACGGTAAAACAATAAGAAACCAAGTCAAGTAACTGAAGACACAAGCCGAAATATTTGTCAACTTAGAATTCAGATTGACATTTTTGACATTTGTGACCCTAGTACAGATAATGTAGAAATTAAAATGCTTCCATGAACTTGATTTCCAGCATACTAACCCGTATGATGAATCTGATTGCTGACACACCAGACGTTGCCATAACCTTGGCACAGTTGGGAATCAGATTGAACAAAACAGGCACAATGGCTTCTGCCCCATGGTCATACTTGTTTCCCAGCACATAGGAAAGATATCTGTTTAAATAAAAGAAGAAATAGAAAAAAAGATCAAATGAAACTGACAAATCACCTACTTGGACAGTTTATTGATTGATTGGAAATGACGAAGCAGATGCTGTCAGTTCAAAAACATGCAAATCATACTAGCGCAATGTTGAGATATAGCCGTGCACTGGTGTGGAACGTGCGTCGATGCATTCCATGCACTTGTCATTCCTGTAATGAGTTTGTTGCATCACATGCTCTTCTGGATAATGCATGCTGTTGTTGTGATCCTGGTATCAGTTCTTAACATAACATTGCAACAAGCAGTAGGCTACTAACTGACTCAATGCAAGAAAATGCAGATCAAGTTTAAAGTCTGCAACACACTATGGAGCACTTCGATTTTTAGAATTTTGTTCTGCGAAGTGTTAGAAAAATCTTCAAAAATTCTATTTGAAATGAATAGTATGGCTAGATTTAAATTAAATGTGACACCTCTCTCCCCTTGTCATCTCTACAATGCGACTTCTGATTGAACATGTTTTTTTTATATATTTAGTATTTCATGAAAAATACAAATCTTGTTAAATAGAGCTTTATACTGTCCATTTTGTTATTGCAAAACTGAGTAAAATACCATCAATATATTTGAAAAGGGCTAATGCATTTCTATGGTACTACATTGATGTGTTACAGATTTCAAAACACAAGCTCATTGAATTTCACAATTACAATAAGTGAAAATTACATCCACATTTATTTTGGGAGAAAGTCCTAGCAAGTTTGTAACTAAACACACTGAAAAACATGTACAACTGCCATTAGTCTTCTAGCATAATCGACTGCATAAGGTTAACTGATCCAAAGAAATGTATTTGACAGATCACCTAGGAAGCAGGATCATCTGCTTGTAAACACCAGCAATGGGCTTAAATTCTTTGTTTTGTTTGTTTTTTAAAAACTCAATTCTAGAAATGGTCAGTATGCTGATTCACTGCTAAATACTTATTGACCACTGCAATGCAACTACATTTTACAATATTTTTTACTTTATGCATTTTGTTTTCAGTGAACTTACCACTGTATACAAATTCTAGACTCGTGAAATATTTTAGTTGATGCATGTTAAACTTAACATATATTGTTTTATGTAAAGTAAACCAGTACTGTAAACCACATCTTTGTGTTACGACTATGATGCACAGGAAATCAATGTCACTGTTAGCATAAATAAAACTTCACACACAAATACATTTGTTTATTCTATGTCATTGGTTGCACTAGTTCTTATATGGCCTTATTGCGTAAATACTGTGTTTCACTATTAGCAGCTTTTCAGGAAGCCTGCATAATTCAGTATTAAGTTTTAAAAGGCGTCTCCTCCTGCTTTCACCTCAGCTGAGCTCTGACCACATACACGTGGGCATAGAACTGCACATGACAGCGCTCCCGTGTTTGCTGGGCCTTCATGCGAAAAGAACCAAATTTGAAAAACAAAAATCATAGAGGACATGCTTCAATGCATTCTGCACACCCCTCTTCATGAGCCTCAATACTATGTAAATGGGAGTGCATCACACTTTGAAAACTACGGTATTTAAATCTGAACTAAACTGTAGTACTGTCTTACAAGTATAAAACATACAAATATACAATAAACATATTTGTATTTATATTTACAATTTACACAAATAGCAGAGCGTTTCTTAATCAAAAGATTATGGCCATACAAAAGTAAATAAGGTATAAAATTCAATATTTCTTGGAACTGCTAAACCGTAGGTAAAACAAGCAAGCTCTAAAAATACCCAGAAAATCTCTTCAGTTTATCAAATATCACGACTAAAACAGAATATAGGAGGCTATAGGAGGCTGTGTGGTCCAGTGGTTAAAGAAAAGGGCTTGAAACCAGGAGGTCCCCGGTTCAAATCCCACCTCAGCCACTGACTCACTGTGTGACCCTCAGCAAGTCACTTAACCTCCTTGTGCTCCGTCTTTCAGGTGAGACGTAATTGTAAGTGACTCTGCAACTGATGCATAGTTCACACACCCTTGTCTCTGTAAGTCGCCTTGGATAAAGGCGTCTGCTAAATAAACAAATAAAATAAAAAAATAAAATAAAATATACAGTGCCATGGATTTTTAGCATAAATTCATTTTAACTGAATTATTCATTTTAAGTAAATCAGGTGCAGGTTTGAAAAATACTTACGCGACAGTGATGCAGGCTTCCCTAACCACCTGGGAGCGCAGGTCCTTAGCTGACAGTTTAAACGCTCCATCCAACAATCGCAGATGCTGGTAAAAACAGTCATAGTCTGCAGCCCCGGCAATCAACAACGAACGGAACTTCCTGAGCTACAAGAAAGCAAGAAAAAAAATATTAAAAAAGGAGCTTTCACTGCTTACTGCACGAAAACATTAGGGACATCTACAGCCCACAGACTCCTCCAGGATCATATAAACCTGTCTACATCTTTTCAAAGCTATGGTTGCAAAGATTAAATGATCAACTCAAAGCAGTGCTTACTACTTCATGCTGTAAATGCTGTGTGTAGTTCCATTACTGCGCTGCCTACATGTTAATGCATTGAGTATTAGGAAGCAGTAACCCAGAAGCTAGAAACCAGACTGTTGAATATATCTTTCAAAATTAGTTGTGAAGGCTACAAAATAGAGCTCTAATACTGTCCTTCTCTGGGGAACGCAATCGAAACATTAGATTGTTCGTCAGTTTAAAACAGTACTACTAATTACAGTGAAATTGTTTATTTGCCTGTAATGTTCTTTTTATAATTCCCTTCAATAACAAAACGTATATACAAAAACGTGGCAATGACAGAACAGCCTATAAACATTGGGATTTCTGGTGTTGATATCCCTCAATATCTGGTTCTGTAGGTTTTCCTGTGCCAGCACACTTTACTGGAAGCCATGGAAACACAAGCTCAAAAGAACCATGCAGACTGACTCCCTCAAGTATGCCAGCCAATATTTTTACAGGCTGCAAGCAGGCTTATTAAATGGTGGTGTAAGTCAATTTAAACAAAACACAAAACTAAAAATCTTTATTTTTACTGAAAATGTATAAAGTGTAAAAAAAAAAAAGGTGTGTCTAGTTTTATTATTCATTACATTAAATCACTAGATTGTTTTTAAAATTAAAAACAACAAGCAAAGTGACGTAATTTGAGTTCTAGGACAACCGTAATGGACAGCCCTATTCCTGGTAGCGTTACATGTATGTTTTTTGATTATCCGGTTACTGTAGCTCAAGACAAGCTTCATTCTCAGTTCCGCACTTTGGTTTTCTAGCAGCGTGATGACTGTGTCAAGACAAGACACTCACCGCAGTGGCTCTCTGATCCCAGTCATGCTTGTCATCTGAAAGGATTTCCCTGATTTTGTTAAGATTGTCCTCAAGGTCTCTGGTGGAATAAATCTGAAAACAAAGTTAAGTTTTATTAGGTTAAAGTGAACAGTACCATTACACAAGAACCATACCATAATATTGAAAATATGAAGCTAGCATCTCAATTGATAAGCAGTTTAAAAATGATGGCAGCGGGGGCTCCCGAGTGGCGCATCCAGTAAAAGCACTCGCTAGAGTGCAGGATGCGCTCTATAGCCTGGACGTCGCCGGTTCGAGTCCAGGCTATTCCACAGCCGACCGTGGACGGGAGCTCCCAGGGGGCGGCACTCAATTGCCCAAGCGTCGTCCGAGGGGAGGGAGGGTTAGGTCGGCCAGGGTGTCCTCGGCTCACCGCGCACCAGCGACCCCTGTAGTCTGGCCGGGCGCCTGCAGGCTTGCCTGTAAGCTGCCCAGAGCTGCGTTGTCCTCCGACGCTGTAGCTCTGAGGCGGCTGCACGGTGAGTTCACAGTGTGTAAAGAAGCGGGCGGCTGACGGCACACGCTTCGGAGGACAGCGTGTGTTCATCTTCGCCCCTCCCGAGTCAGCGCAGGGGTGGTAGCGGTGAGCTGAGCCTAAAAATAATTGGGCATTTCAAATTGGGGAGAAAAAAATAAAAACTGATTGGCAACGACTAAATTAAAAAAAATAAAAAATAAAAAATGATGGCAGCAGCAGGGCCTTTACTGCTTACATAATCTGCTTTAAAATCTTTACAGGTAGTAACTGTAAAAAAAAAAATACATATAATAATAATAATAATAATAATAATAATAATAATAATAATAATAATAATAATAATAATAATAATAATAATAATATATATATATATATATATATACACACACACACACACACACACACACACACACTAAGGGCTAAGATGAGACTGTATGACCCATTTCACTTGTGGAAATCCTAAGCTGGATTCAAACCCAGGCTTGAAAATAGCCTAATGAAAGTCTAGTTAATCAGCCACTGTGTCACCCAACTGACTGGCTTTTTTTACAAGAGAATATTAGACTACTCCTCTGGAATGAGAACAGCACAAGAGAAACACTGTTCAAAAAGCTTAAAACTGTAAAATTGCATTACAGTTGCACAACATTTTAAAGTATCTCAGTTATGAGCTCCTCTTGTTATTCTTGCTGGAATACATTTCAGATTTGAAGTCATTTTAAAACACAGCACAGTAAAAGCCAGTGCTTGGGTTTCACCCTGCTCATAATAATAGTACTGCTCTGCAGTCAACATCATACTGTATCACATTATTCAATTTTCAACAAAATTGCCCTGTAAATACACAAAAAACAGCTGGGCTTAATGTTCAAAAAACACAATGCTTTACTGGTCTTAGAACCTACCACTCGGGCCTGTTAAATAGCAGTCACTAATTCAGTTTAATCGTGTATGTTGGGAGGTGATTAATATACACTTTCTGTATCAGGTGTGCTCATGTAAAATGATTAGCCTCTGAACTGAACTCCTCAGAATGTGGCGGGAATGCATTTATGTTTTATCTAGACAGTTTTGTATTCACCTGAACTGTGGGCACGTCGGTGAAGGCCTTGAAAAAGTCATCTTCATCAATTGCCCCAGTTCCCTCCTTTGACAGACCTGTAAGATAAACACATTGTTAAAATGAGGGCGCTTTCTCAGCTTGTACAGTAAAACAGGTACTTTATAAAACAAACTTGTTGACACTATTAAGATTCTGCCATTACCAATTTCAACATCTTGGGTAATCAACCATTTGTAAGCAATCAAGTATGGCCCTCGACATTTCCAGTAACATGCAATGCAGTAATAAATGCAATACAATATGCCAGACATTAACATGTTACTCCAACACATACACCTGTTCAATATACCATGTCAAATATTTAACAAATGCCCATATTTGAGGACCCATAGACTGAGGGGTTATTGCAGTACTCAAGCTGTCCCCAACAATGTCCAGTAATAAAACACATCATTATCATCCACTTGTATACATGTGACTGCTTGGATTTCCACTCTTATATTGGGTGAAGTAGGCATCCGGTGATTCTGCTTATGGAGCCTTCTGTGCAGCTCATTAATTTTGCAGTTTACAATTGGTCGTATAATTGAATACTAATCAGTGAAGCACACTCTTTCTATTAATTTTATTAAGTATAAATGCTCCAGTAAACAAATAATCACAATACTCAGTTTGAGGATTATTGTTTTATTGATTAGGCTGCACTTTAGTAAAAGCAAAAGCGGCTGGTTGAATTTGTTTTCAATGAGTACATCCAAATTCTCCTGTGTATCGTTTCTTGAGTTCATACATTTCTTGCTTGCAAAACACAAAAACGAAGGAAGAAGCAAAAGCAACAGAAAGTTATACAGAGTCCCTTTGGATCATTTTATGTTGGCTTTAATAGAAAGTTAATCATTGTTCATTAAATAGTTGTATCTTAAGGTTAATGCTTTTGATGTTGTAAACATTTTAAAATGGCACACAATTATGAAGAGATGGGAAGTAAATGGTAACATTTACAGTGCAGACTGCATACAAAGTGAATATGTGTGTTTCTGAAGAAATTCCCAAATACTGTTTTGTTTTTTTTCTGTGCCTCCAAAAGACTTCTAATTAAGTTTTATGAATTACTGTTCGGTATTCTGTCCTAAACCAGCAGTTTGTCTGTACCAAACTCTTGACATGAATGATATATTAAATAAATGGGGGGGAAAACAACTGTTAAAAGCAAATTATTTTGCCTTATATTAAACTGTGGGACCATTCAGTAGACAGCAAATTGTAAAGGGGTACTTGACGTGGAACCTCCAGATAGAAGGGGTGCAGTTTAAAAAATACACAGTATATATATAAAAAAAAAAGATAAAAAAATCTGTCTGTATACATTTTCAAGTAGGCCCGCTTTATATTCACAGAATAAAAAATCTGGTCCTCTTTCCAGTTAATGCAGCCAGGGCAAGTCAACCGATCACAAAACTATGAAAAATAAACAATTTAACTTGCAAATTCCAAGCTGTCTGTCAATTTCTCATTCCTTTCAGCAACAAGAATTAATGAGAGCAGGAGGAGGAGGAGACAATACACATAACAGAAATCCTTTCAAAAATCGTAACTGTTTATTGGAAAAGAAAAGTGTGTTGCATTATTCTAATCGTGTCTTAGAAAGAAGCCTTCCACTATTCTCAAGAGGTCCACTGGCACCGTAGTGACCCGTGATGAGCTTTGCCCGTTATTGCTTGTCTGGCTTCATATGGTCTAGTTCCATGCCAATGCTCTCAGTCTCCCACAAGCAAAAGCAATTACAACTAGAGTTGCCAGCAACTTTACGGCTTCCAGTACCAGTACCAAACACTTTAGCAAATAGTGCAGAATGCATTGATGGGTTACTAGATGTCTTCCATAGTAACCATGACCCTATCTGCACTCTCAGGAGTTATAAGTCAATTTTACATTTGACCTTTAGGAGAGGTCAAAGGTCACAGGCAATGACATTTTTTGACAGAGCATACATGGGTTACTATGTGTGCTACAGTAACCATGACCCTATCTGCATTCTCTGAGGAGTAATAAGCCAGTTTTACATTTGACATTTAGGAAGTCAAAGGTCACGGGCAATGATATTTTTTGATAGAGTATACATGGGTTACTATATGTGTTCTATAGTAACCATGACCCTATCTGCACTCTCAGGAGTAATAAGCCAGTTTTACATTTGACCATTAGAAGAGGTCAAAGGTCACAGGCAATTACATTTTTTGATAGAGCACACATGGGTTACTACATGTGTTCCATAATAACCATGGCTCTAACTGCACTCTATAAGGAGTTATTAGACAGTTTTGTAAGTTGATGATGTCATCCACGTGGCCACCATGTTTTTTTATATTAGCAACTTCCCTTGAACAATGTTTAAAGACAACCACACTAGGATCATGTGTGGCAATTTTTGGTTCAATTGGACTAGCGGTTTGGGAGAAGATGACCTTTGTAGTTTGTGATTATGACATCTGTACCGTGTGATTATGACATCATGCAGCATGGCCGCCATACCACACAACCTATCAGCTTCTTACGAACACCAGTTAATCTTGGACTATCCCTCAACAAGTACACTAACTTTCAGCACTCTGCAATAAGTGGCTTTCGAAAGATGAATTTTTACATTTAGGCAAAGAATTTCATCAGTTTTCAATCAACTTTTGGCAAGAAGAAGAAAAAGAAGAGGAGCCTGGAAGCCTAATAATAATAATAATAATAATAATAATAATAATAATAATAATAATAATACAAAGAAGAAGAATCCCAGAAATAACAATAGGCTTCCCAGCCCTATGGGCCTAGAATCCTAATTAGCTTCACAAAATAGCTGCTTTAATTATTAACTGGGGTCAAAGTACTGTACTGCAGACATACAACCAGAGACCAGCTTGGAGGGTGGTACTTATTTATTGTGTGTGACTGTGCATATCAATGATTTCAAGTGTGTGGTGTGGATTAATTAAAGTGTACTTGTACAGTACTGAAGAAAAAATCTGTTTCATAGATAGAGCATTGTGTCTGTCGATCTGTGGTTTAGTTTGTCAACACAGCTGTCAAGACAGGCATGGATAGATGTGTAGGTATTTGCAATTCACGTACTGCGCTGGATTTCCACCAGCATCTTTTTAAAGCCAGACAACACAGATTTGTTTTGTCTTGTGGGTGTTCAAGTTTGTAATGCCTCTTTCTGTTATGCAGTCAGTCAGAAAGGACGCAAGTTTTAAGAACATAAGAAAGTTTACAAAGGAGAGAAGGCCGTTCGGCCCATCTTGCTCGTTTGGTTGTTAGTAGCTTATTGATCCCAGAATCTCATCAAGCAGCTTCTTGAAGGATCCCAGTGTGTAAGCTTCAACAACATTACTGGGGAGTTGGTTCCAGACCCTCACAATTCTCTGTGTAAAAAAAGTAGTATTTTCTGTTCTGAATGCCCCTTTATCTAATCTCCATTCAGGTCAAAAAAGTCCCCTGGGTCGACATTGTCAATACCTTTTAGGATTCTAAATGCTTGAATCAGATCACCGCGTAGTCGTCTTTGTTCAAGACTGAATAGATTCAATTCTTTTAGCCTGTCTGCATACGACATGCCTTTTAAACCCGGGATAATTCTGGTCGCTCGTCTTTGCACTCTTTCTACAGCAGCAATATCCTTTTTGTAACAAGGTGACCAGAACTGAACACAGTATTCTAGGTGAGCTCTTACTAATGCATTGTAAAGTTTTAACATTACTTCGCTTGATTTAAATTCAACACTTCTCACAATATATCTGAGCATCTTGTTGGCCTTTTTTATAGCTTCCCCACAATGTCTAGATGAAGACATTTCTGAGTCAACATAAACTCCTAGGTCTTTTTCATAGATCCCTTCATCAATTTCAGTATCTCCCATATGATATTTATAATGAACATTTGTATTGCCTCCATGCAGTACCTTACACTTTTCTCTATTAAATGTCATTTGCCATTTGTCTGCCCAGTTTTGAATGTTGTCTAGATAATTTTGAATGACCTTTGCTGCTGCAACAGTGTTTGCCACTCCTCCTATTTTTGTGTCATCTGCAAATTTAACAAGTTTGCCTACTATACCTGAATCTAAATCATTAAATGTAGTTTAGGAATAGCAGAGGATCTAATACTGATCCCTGTGGTACACCACTGGTTACCTCGCTCCATTTTAATCAGTACTTTGTTTTCTACATGTTAACCACTCCCTAATCCATGTGCATGCATTTCCTTGAATCCCTACTGCGTTGAGTTTGAGAATTAATCTTTTATGCTGGACTATTTAGATGGGTAGTCTTTTCACATCAAAACACTGTTTAAAGCAAAAGGACAGATCTGAATACGTATTATGAGCGAATAACTTAAATCAATCTGAAGAAATTTCACAGCCAAACTAAACAGTACTGATCAAGACAAGAATGACAGCTGAACTACCGTCTTGCACGGCGAGGGAATAGTATATTTTGCATTACAGATTTTATACTGTTCTCTTTCCGTGGATAAAGATGGCATTTGTTTCCTAGTGTAGCCATCCTTCATGAGTGCTAAACTCGTTAACAACCATGAAATCTTCACAAAGACTTCATATCTATGAACTAAATATCCCTCCGAAGGGGGAAAAAACAAAACGTTAGGTTATTCTCATAACCCTGGTTCCCTGAAATAGAAATGTAACCATTACCGTATGGCCATTTACCTTGTATAGACCCAAAACCTGATTAAAGATATACCAAAGCTGCTTTGCAAGCCTGTGGCACAGTCATGCCCTGTCCCCAAGGACAGAAAAGTACTGCAATCACAGATCTCAGCTTAATTTTTCCTTTAAGCCTGCTGCAATCATGGACGCAGCAACCTTGAAGTTTAATGGTTACACTTCTATTTCAGGGAACCAGGGTTATGATAAATAACCCAACATTCCCTTTCAAGTACAAACAGTACTTGCTGTAGTGCATGGCGCGTTAATAATGCGCGAAAAGAAATACACAAACATGTATGTATAAAACACAGCCTTGAGCTTGGACTATGCACTGGAAAGAAAATGTAAAAGTAATAATCCTGTTGTTGATATTAACACCGTACAAGATTTATATATTCTGGGCAAATAGTAACGATGCCGCAAGAATGAAATGCATTCAACAAAATAGGCCTAATCTCTAGTCTGATAAACTTAAGTTTGAAATGAGAAATGTTGGTCCCACCCAGTGACGTTTCTTCCTTATCTGGTCTCAAGTACCCATTACAATAAATTTAAAAACTAAAAATCTGGTTGTGAAGCCTACTGCAGGCAGCGTTGTTTTTACAAACCAATGCCAATATTTTAAAGCAATGTCTGTTTAATTCACATACATGGTAGTACCAGAATCTCAATGCCATTGTTAAATGTTAAGTTTCAGATTGTATTTTCCCTTGAAAGCTTTCAACTTGAAACTGCATGTCTATTTTACTTTTCTAACCTGCAACTTGAAAATGTAATTTATGGCCAGTTTTCCTTGAAGTTAAAGCTACTTTTGGAAGAATGTATAACTGGAGTTGTAACAAGGTCTCCTTCCTGATAGTGGAGTGCACAAAACAGCAATACAAATAAATGAGATTGCAATACACAGTAAAATCTTGTTAATGCATACCATGCTGGGCCTTGTCTTCTTTGTTTCAGGTTTTTTCATATTTATTTAATCTAAAATCAGTAAAAACTCACTGAATAAAAACAGACATGGAAATGTTTTACACACTCACAGAATTCAGATTGTGTTTGGTTTCTACAGCTGCTATTGACATACATTTCATTATGATAGAATACATAATGGATGTGTCAGTCTGCTGATTTTTATTATTTGTTTTGCACTTGGGCATTAGCCAATGTGACGTCATGAAATTGTAGCCTTGTGTCAAGGATATGCCAAGATAATACCATATCGAGCATTTCTCATACTTCCATACCAAAAGGCTGGATTCACACCCAGTCATGCTGTCAAACAATGGTGCGGTGACAGAGCACCAGGTTACATTACCTCCTAACTTCCCAGTTGCTGAGCCCGGTTTCCTGGAGCTGCTGCTAGGATTGCCAGGCTTCTTGGGCGCAGGGACCTTGAACGCAGGCTGGGCTGATGAGGGCCTGTTCCCATCCACAGACTCATCATCTTCAAAGCTTTTATCTGCAGAAACAAAAAAGGGTGAAACACTTAAAATGGCTCACATTAAATAAAGGTCTCTCTATAGTTGAGCTATAACAGAGAGAAAAAGAGAGAGGGGGGAGGGTGAGAGCAAGGGAAATCAATACTAAAATGACCAGCCCCTTTTATAGAGGGCCTTTTAAGAGGAAAATTAAATAAGCAAGCTGATGTGTTGGTGTATTTTTTTTGTTAGTTTGTTTTTTAAACAGGTGGTGATGACAGATTTTAGCACACATTTAGTGTTTTATAGTGCATTTTGACAGATAACAGAAGTCCACCCACCCCTACTACATAAAATGGCACCTCTATATAACTACTCTAACACAGTACTGTTTATTCCTTTCCTTAGTCACTTGTTTTTCCTGCAATGAAAACTGGTATTTATACAGAAGATAAATCATCAGTGCAGGGAAAAAAAAAAAACAGCAAGCTGCTGAATGCAGACATGCTTCTGTCACTGTGACAACCCACATACTGCACATAATGCACTGCAGTTCAATGCAAAAAATAATGTAGCAAGTGCTTTATTTAGAAATTCCTAAGGATAAAAACAAGCAATCTCCATTGCATCCTGCCTGGCTCCCATCTGCTATTTCTCCAGATATACATCCTCCCACACCTTAAGCAGCAAGCCCTCCCTATAGCCCTTTCATTCCACCCAGTGCAGTGCCTCCCACAACTTACAGTCGCAAATTCTCTTACAAATCAGCCGCCTCATCCCTCTGGAAGAAAAAAACTGGCAAGTCCCCCTCACAAGCAAGCAAGCAGCAACACTTCCAATAGATCACATGGCCAGGTGTGGTCAATTCCCAATACTGAAATCAATCAAAATAGCCCCCATCCAAAAATTCCACACGCTGAATCCACCATTAAGGCTCGTGCCGGCATCTTTATTTTCCCTCTCCCTCTCCCTCTCCCTCTCTTCCTCCTCTTTCCTGGGTGGCCAAGCAGCCAATCAGGTACCAGATGACATCATCTCTTTGCAGCCAGTACCAGATGAGGTGCATATTCCTTCTGAATATCAATTCATCTTTACTTATTAATTTTAACTGATCACTTCAGTTTATAATAATCCAGAGGTTTCAGCAGCCACAAACAACCAGGGTACATATTAATAAATAAAACAAAACAAAAAAATCCCTTTAAACTGTGATCTTCTTTGTTTGTCAGGCTAGATTTTCATATTAAAGTAAATGTAATAAATAATATCTGATCTATACTTCTGCAGACAAAAGGACAGGATATTGCTGTCTGCTGCTGTGCGATTGTGGGGAACTAGGCTGAGGGAGGGACAGTGCTTTTCTGCCTCCTGGAAGCTACTCTTTTGTGAGTGCACACACACTTACATAAAGCCCACTATTTGCCTTGCATCCTTAAATAATTGGGTGAGGCTCTGCAGCCAAGATACCAATCCGCACACATTCAACATTCACTCCCTCCCATCACACACACACACACACAAATGCTCCAAATAAACAGATATATGCTGCTCAGGTAAAAATTCATGCTGACAAATAGACTATTTAATCTAGTCACCTCTCTAGTCTGGTGTCTCTACACAAAGCATTGATTGTTTATGTTTAAATTATAGGAAAATCTGTCTTAAAAAAAAGAAAGACCCCAGATACAAACTTGTATTTTCAACACACAGTACAGTAACGTGTTTTCCATACAACACAATCCAGGCTTAAACTGTACTTGCTTGCATAGAGATTATATTAAAGTTTACATTACATTAACACAAACCATGGGTCTCAAATTTCAGTACTGCGGTACAGTCATTAGGATTTAGGGTCACAGAGAGCAGCAGCTGCAGTACTACAGTAAGCCCTAAGGAATCAAATATAATCTACTGTAGATAGTGTATGGTAGCCAATGGCAATAACACCGATAGTTTCCACTGGAAGACCATCATTGCATCAATCATTCTGAAAGTCTAGAGCTATTGGAGGATGCAACAGGCAGACAGTGCAACTGTACAGTACTAATCCTGCTGGTATCTAGAGCAAATAAATCATATTACTGTACAAAGCCAATATGGTTTTGGGACTGTTGTGTTGCAGAGGTGGATAAAGACAGCTACATAGAGACATTTCACTTGAGCGCTGTGATGGAACTCTATGCAAGTGACTAATGTGTGACTGACTTGATTAAAACACAAGGAAACATCCAATTACATTTTCGTCTAATAAATGTCAGTACACTGCAGAACTGGTCCAGCTCAAAATGTTTCAGTCGTGGTGCATGCCTGCAGTGATGTCTGCTTACTCAGTGTTCTGCACTGCATCACAGCATAATATTGATATACAGTAACTGTTTTAAACCATCAGTATTGTGAAGGGCATTTTTTATAATGGTAAAATGATAAAACACATGTTCCATAGGTCTAGTTGGACTACTTTGCTTCAATTTTGAATCATAGTTCACTTCCTTTTTTATTGCCCTTGTGGACACCGCATTACCTTCTAGATGTTTTTGGCTTCTTAACAAAAAACTAATAAAAAGACCAGTGCCGAATGTTTCAGTTTTTGGGGAAAGTTTTACAGATTCCATTTTGCATAGAGATGCACTTAGTCCAGTTAAAGCCAATACTATGAATGAACTTGCTTGATGCAACAGGGGATGTGCACAAGCAGATTAAAAATGCAGCCTCATGCACTAAAGCAGCAATTTACTGGAAAGTGTTAATTTTTTATAATGTCCGCCTGGTGTTCTCCAACCACCTCTAATGATTTCAATTTAATATCCACAAGGCCAGGTCTCGTATTAGGTTGCGACGAGTTACATTTAATACCATACAGATAATACAATATATTAAACCTGGATCATAATGTACAGTAATATTCCACTGGTTAAAAACTGCAACATATTGGTTTATACAGTGTTATGGAATGATCAAGGGAGCTTTACAGTAGTGCAGAGTTAAGGGCACATCTACAATACTTAATTATTATTATTATTATTTATTTCTTAGCAGACGCCCTTATCCAGGGCGACTTACAATTGTTACAAGATATCACATTATTTTTACATACAATTACCCATTTATACAGTTGGGTTTTTACTGGAGCAATCCAGGTAAAGGTAAAGTACCTTGCTCAAGGGTACAACAGCAGTGTCCCCCACTGGGGATTGAACACACAACCCTCCGGTCAAGAGTCCAGAGCCCTAACCACTACTCCACACTGCTGCCCTAATTGCAGATGTATGGGGAGTTATGAGAATATCTTTGTTCATTTTTTTAAAAAATGTTGGTAAATTTTTAATTTATAAATATTAAAATACCATCTCCAAGTCAAAGGGCAAAGTGCGATTGCTGCCAAAAAAATGAATGAGATGGAATAAGCTTTGTAAATCACACAGAGGTTAAACATGGTAAGCCCAAACTTTTCTGTTTACAAATCACATATTTTTATACTTCGGGACAGATTGATAAAACTATTTATTATCAGGATGGTGGGTGTATATATTTAAAAATTATAACCGATAAACCTGTTCCATCAATAACATTTACTGTAAAAATCATTTTATAGGTCACACTGACATAAAAGTCGCTCCCTCCTTATTGTGACTTCAATTTTAGAAAAACACCTTTTTTGTATTTAAAATACTTTTACAATTGATTTTTTTCCCCAAATGCTCAACACCGATAAATAAAGAAAGACACACAGGTTTAGTTTCAAAATAACCCTGGTTTACAACATTTTATTCCATTAATCATTTTACAGTGCTGTTTTTCTTTTATAGTTAAACTGCTAGAAACTATTCAATTTTTCAAAATCTCTAAAATTTAAAAAGTAATAAATTAAGAGTGTAAAATCAAGTTATACATCCCACATCACATCTGTATTAGCCTATTTTATTTTAGCTTATCAAGTTCTGAACATTTCTTTCCAAAACCACTTAAACATAGTTCCAGTTGCATTGGCTTTAACAAATGTGTTGTTTTGATTTAAATTTAAAAGAAAAGTATTAAAAAACAGTGCTGCTTGCATCAATTAAAAAAGCAAAAAAACAATAAAAACTAAGCAGTGCACTATCTAATAACCAGTAAACAAAACATTTTAGTGTTGCATACAGTGCAGTACAATTGCATTCAATTTCCAGCTGTACAAATACATTCATTTTGTTAATCAGAACCATAACCACACACATACTTGTTTATACCCAGCAACATGACCTGAATGCCATAGATCCTGAAATCGTGGCTGTACTAATTAAGGCTGGGGCGATGCCTAATTTTTCTCTATCGACATATTCTCCAAAAACGCAGATCCACTGATTAAATTGACGTTATGAAAGGGTACAAAAAAGAAGAAAAAAGTGTGTCACTAGCAATGTTACACAGTAATCCACAGCTCCACATGTTACTGTGGATTACTGTACAACACTTCTATACATATTACATTGATTACATCAGTTTATGCATATAGTAATTAAAAAAAATTATATATATATATATATATATATATATATATATATATAAAAATTATATATATATATATATATATATATATATATATATATATATATATATATATATATATATATATATATATATATATATATATATATATATATATATATTTTTTTTTTTTAACTTATTCATGTTGATTTGTACCAGTTTGGGGTCAAAGCAACAACCCCCTAAAGGTTTGAATCCATAAAAAGTCAGATTAACAACCAATCAAGAGAACAAACTCAATCAAATCTCCAAAATCAATCTCCACAGCAGTTTAGTAACAAGAGTTTTGTCCATGGCTTATATTTGAATTGTGTTGAGGAACATGATAGTGTCCACATTTTGTTTTAATTTAAGCAATGACTGGCACTTTCTTACAATCTGCCCAGCATTACTGAATACCTGCTCACTAGGGACCGACGTTGCAGGGATGCTTAATTCTTCTGACCAAAGATACAACTTTCGGAAAGACTTTGGTTGCTTTCCTTCATTTTTACTCCTGTGTAGTTGAGATGAATAAATGCAGATTTTGTTTGAAGTTTTGTAGGGTGCCATCTCATTAAATGGTCACGCAGATTAGTTGTGTTACCGGAGTATCCCAAACAATACTTTCTCGCCGTCTTACTTTAGAAAATAATTGCAAAACACTAGAAGGCATTGTAGCTCGGTCGATACAGTATTTGTAATTCTAGCACAATGCTCTTTACTTGCTCTGTTACTTTGAAGACTCCTGCACAGATGTAATCCCATCAGTAAACACTCACAGGGGGCGGGCGGTGGGGAGAAGGTGAGCTCAATCGCATGCAGATTCAGTGAGTCAGACCTGAGGGGAGCAGAGAAGCTCTACGCTTAATGCAAAAAATAATTGCCGATTACAAATTTAATAAAAAATAAAAGCTTTCCTTTGCTTAAACCCTTTACACAAAAACAATGCACATGCTTGACTATCGATAGTTGTCAAACCATGCGATGCATCAATTTATCGATGCATCGACTCAGCTTTAGTAATAATCCCATTGTGGCACTGGTACAGTAGTTTAACCCTTTGCGGCCCTATGTCGGATCAGGTCCGACATTAACATTTTTACTTTCCGGTCCGATGTCATCAAAAAGCCGTCAATCACAGGTCCCTAGTCGGTTTTCCTCCGGAAACGCTTTCAATGGTCGAGAGAGGCCAGAAAAAAACTGTTTAAAAGTAATTAGACCTGACGCGCCTGACAGGCGCTGAATAAATGTATCAGACACATTGGCACATACTTCGCATCTATGTATTAGTTGCTCCCCTTTTAAGGGCCCTGCAAAAATGCCTTGAATCTACTTGTACAACTTTTTTTATGGTAAGTGCTCAATGATAAATACAATATTTTAAAATGTATAACTCCTACAATGCTAAACAGCTGTTAGTTTATTTGCTTCATAATGACAACAAATATTTAGACTTCTGTTTGTATCCCTCCTCTCCGTTTCAAACTTCTAATGTTACATGCATTTTATTGGACAGCATTATTTAGATTTCTCATTGATATTGTTTATACAACAGATTGTAAGCATGTGCCCTGAAGAATTTGTACATTCTGCTACCCTGATTGTAACATTACAAGCCTTAAAAGCAGTTTAGACTTTGACAGATTTTTATGGTAAAATCAACCCATTTTTAAACTTCCTGATTCACTCTCATTTTCTTGAAGCCAATGACCTTGTGTTTAAAGGCTCTGAGCAGCCTACAGAATGGGAGGTAGCTCGTACTGTAGCTGCCAGAGCTGTGTGTAATAGAGGCAGGTTTGGCAGCAACAGTGGTTTGGACAAAAAAATAAATAAAAAAAATAAAAAAATAAAAAACACATTTGTTCACAGTTTATAATACAACTGTACTTTTAAAATGTTGAACTACAGCACTTAAGCACAGTATTCTGCCATCAGCCCACCATTTTCAGTCTATTGCTTCCCACATACAAAAGCCTGGTTTTATTAAAAACACACATTAGAATCCATCAGTGTCTGACTGCCACATACTATGACATGTCATTTTAAAACAGTTATTGAGCTCTAAATACAGGTCAGACAAAAGTATTGCCATCCTATGTTTATTACCATAATTGAAGGTAACAGATTAAGGACAAGCATTTAGTAAACTTTAACCATTTTTTATATACAAAATGCAAAATACTCAATTTCTATTCATTTGACAAATCTTTATAAAAAAAACAAACACATTTATTTAAATTTAAAGTATTAGCGCCCCTGCTTTAGTATTTTGTAAAAGATACAATACTGTAGCGTTTTGGGTTCTGGGTTTTTTGAGACGGAGATTAGACGGAGGCAGGATTGAACTGAAAGGCTCAAGCTGTTTATTGCTTTACAACAATGACTGTGAAAACAAAAGCATAAAATAAGGGAAGGGAACTGGGAGTTGACATGAAAATGAGTATTTCTTCTTTATCGGCTTTAGCCTTCAAATTTTTATACAATCGTTTTAATTGCTTTACTTCCCGATGGTTTACTCCACTGTGGGAATTGAATTCTGTTGTAATCTGTCCCCAGGTAGTTTCCTTCAGTGCCAATGTTTGGTTGTCTGTCTTTTTATTTTCAATAATGTTTTTGTGTTTATCAAATATTACATTTCATAAAAGTTTTCTTTTTTTTTCAAACAAATTAAAAAGAAGCATCTTAGTTGTTGCCATGGTGATGCTCCGACTACTGCGTCATGAAAACGATGACTCGTACTCAAACTGCGCGGACAGCATCAATCCTGGATTAACGAGTGAATCCTAGATCCAGTCGTAGATCCACGGCAAATCTTGATATGCGCAACAGAAATAAATCTAGGATTGAATCTTGGATTAGTCAATCCTAGATATGATTGAATTTTGATCTCTATGTGCACAATCCACCCTAAGTGATTGGAAGCTGAAATTACTTTTTTAAAAACACATTTCTTATACCAATACAGTACTGATGAGCGATAATCAGTTCATTTGAAAACCAGGCTTTAATCACTGATGATAGGTGCATAGGCAGTGATTCTGTGAGCGCTCAAGGGCTCAAGCACCAAATGGGGGAAAATAAGGTTCCGCACAGTGCAAATAAATCCCGTTCTGTTATTGCAGCACTTAAAAAGTGAAACATTCACTGGCGGCTCTGACAAACTGGAAGGCGATACATCACATATTCAAATCCATTTATACAGTCTTTCAGCTTTCTTGAAAAGATCTGCGTTTCCCTTCTTTTGTATTTGTTATGCTCATTAGTAGATTCAGCGTCCGTCAGTTCTGGGAGATTCTACTGTACTTGCTGAAGCGGTTTTCTCCCATTGCAAATTAAAAATAAATAAATAAATAAATAAATAAATAAATAAATAAATGTATGTAGCCACCTAGCTAACAATTTCATCCCAAGGTCTACAGTGAAGGTCTACGGTCTTTAAATTGGGACTTTGGTGAAGACTGCGTATTGTAGGTTCATAGTTATTTAAATCACTCACAGGCTGTAACCCCCAACTCCACAAACCAGCCAGCATTTTTGTAAATAATGTAATGAATAATAAAATAAACATTTTGTGTCACTGCTGTCAATTTCAGGCAGAGCTTCGTGGTCAGCATGGTGACACAGCTGAATTTTTTGTCATCCAGTCTGGTGTTGTCCGTGTCAGTTTCTCAGCACACAGTTCAGTAATCGCTCAGTAACGAGATGCAAACAGATCAATCTGTAGGAGCGTTTACTGAGGTGCCTTTATTTAAAAAATTAAATGAAATAAAAAAAACACACATTTCTAACAGTGTTTATTTTTTAGGAAAATAAAATGTAAATCTATTTTCAGGGACCCCAACTGTTGTTGATTCCAACTTAGGCAATTCAGATAAGGACTAGTACATTTATATTTAGCAAGTTTCAAAAGGTACTAGTACCACAATATTGTTAGTTTCTAACCCTGTACAGTATATTAAAAGCGAGGGAAAAAAAAAAAGATTTACATAAAACTCGAAAATAGCTACAAATAAGCACTGAAAAATGAAATTAATAAAAAAAAAAAAAAAACTGAAAAACAGAAGCCTAATTATACATTAGGCACAGGATTTTTTAGATTTATTTTGCACAGCACCCAGGAATGTGTGCATGAAGAGTGCTATACAAGTGAAATTTGCTGCAAAATGAACGGGCAGGTGTTGTGACTCTTGGGCTACCAGTTCGTGGCCAGTCATTGACAGAGTGTGTGTCTGGTTACACCGTCTCGTCAGATTTGAAATTGCTGGCTGTGAACACCCAAGATAGCGAGCCAGAGTACACTGCCCTAGTCCAGCCTCCAACATGCTGATTGCACGAAGGCGCTGCTCTCTTGACAGATGTGGCATATTGTTTTTTTCTGTGATTGTTTATTGCTTTTATTCAAGCTTGCAATTCAACAGCTGAAATCACTCCATATCCAGTGTCCAATCAACTGTCTCACTAATTAGGTGATTTAAGTGCATATGCTTCAGTCATAGTCACTCAAGCGTGTCATGGTCAAGGATGAATGATTGAGTGATTAAAAAGAAATCAAAAACATTTCGTCAGTGTCCATCATTTATATACCTTATTTGTTTTCGAAAATAAATGTGCTATAATAGTGATACGTTTCTTTTGATGCTCTAGATACAGTAGATAGATAGAGATAGAGAGATAGCATTGTTTATAATAAATTTTATTAAAATGACTATAATAAATTATAGTAGACATTAGACAGATCATAGGCATTGCTGTCTGTTTCACTTTGTTGTGATGTCTTGCTGGCATATTGTAGAACACATTCATTGACAAATCCATAAATGTTTTATATCAATCTGTAGATATGAGCATTCAGGGTTTTAATGTAATTTCAACCACGTTAAACTGTATATATAAACACACATGTAAATTATTCTACATGATTACATTATTTATTTTGACGACACAGTATTTGGCAGGTTGAGATTAATTGATACATTTTCAGGTCCTGGTAACATAAGACTGTCAGCATTTATACCAAAAACCTTATTCACTGATATGTAAATATATACATATGTATTTAAAAAAAAAAAAAAAAAAAAAAGGTCCCTGCAACAGCAGGATTATTTTTTTCCCTGCACACACTTCCCCGCCCACGTCATTTTTTTCCTACCTGTATTCCTGAAGAGAAGGGTGTGGTTTCAACTGAGAGACTGCTGTGATTGGATACAAACAGAGGCTACGGCTTCTGTGATTGGGCACTGAGTTTTGAAGCAGGGAGGGAGCGTAGACAGCATTTAACAAGACAGGGAGAATATCTAATTATTGTATACAAATACTAGTTCATTTTTACCTCACAATCTAATAAGTTGGATATGTTGTTATGTTGACATTGTATTATGTATTATTTTATAATAGCCCAATACATAGATCTGATATATACATATTGTAGTTTTCAATATTATACAATATTCTTTCGCAAGACAATATTTTAGGACACACATTTCGTAAATACCAATTGTTTTTTGTATACTGAAGTTTATATGCAGTACTTTATTCTCCAGATTGGGCAAAATGTCGCTAGAGCAGAAAAAGGGACAAGGGGGGGGGGGGGGGGGGGGTTACCAACTGATACTATATTAATAGGCGTGCCTATTCAGGAAATTGAGTAGGAAAATAAATGATGCTACCTGTCCCTCTGTTACCAGGGGAAGTCAGGAAGCAATTGGCGCAGAGCACAAACAAACTAGATGCTGATAAAAGCCTGGTGTATTAATACAAAAATAATTTTGTAAAACGCGCATTCAAATTCATCTCCAAAGAAATTAACATGTTAAATCGCAGAAGTCAACTGTGATTGATAGCCTTAAAGATAATTAATCTTTACTGTCTCTGTGCCCCTCATATGTAATTTAAGTAATTGTTGTTATTGTAGTAGTAATAATAATACTACTACTACTAATAATAATAATAATAATAATAATAATAATAAAGCAGACAGAATTGCAGTCCAGTATCAGCTACCCACCGGACTGGCTATTTAACTAATTAATTATTTACTTATTTATTTATTTTAATTTAACTTCTCAATCCTAAAATTCTAGCTGATGCAAAACTTTTGTCCATAGCTGTAGTGTATTTGATTGACATACGATATGCGTCATTAAGTGCCTTGTCCAGGTAAAAATATGCTGCGTTGATTGTGAAAAAAAAAAAACATGTGTCTGATGAAACCATAGCTTGTGTCCATCAGCCCTGTCAGCCCCTCCACTTGTTCTGTGCGCAGGATAGAGGCCATCGTCTCCTCCGCGCTTCCTCTACCTCAGCTCATTGCTTAACAGGTTGTGGGCGTTATTTCCTTGAGGCGCACTATGGTATGCTAATGAGCTCCATAGCATGCCTTAAGGGGCAGTCACCTTCGTAAATACCAGCTTACTTGTAGAAATAAGGCGTGCGTTAAGGGATTGTGTTAACGCGTGCCTTACTTCAACTTAAGGTTTAGTGAATGAGGCCCTTTTGGCTGAGTGCAATGCAACATTGATTTTAAGTTTAAAAAAGACTGATAGTAAACTGATAGTAAATATAAATTCTACTGTTATCCTTATTGATAACCTTGCTATAGCAATATAAAGCACCCTGATTCTCTCCAAAACACAGACTATTGTATTTATTATATACATTTACATTTCAAAAATGCGGTTGACAGGTACAGTAAGTGCATTGGTAGGTTAGGTTGAGGGGGACCAAGACAGCGGAATCCAGTTGATTGTTCCCCAGTTACAAACACGCAAGCGAGTGGATTCAACCATACATTTGTTTGATTGAAAACCTAGACTTATTGGTCACGCATTTGTGGCAATTCCCAGGCAGGCTACAATTAGCTGTCCCAGCATTTCTGTGATCCATTCTCTAGCTACCGCATGCAGTATATTCACAATTCCCCATTTCTGCATTAAATTTAAATATGATGCACATAAAACACCCAGTGCACAGCTTATCTGGAGCACTGTGTACAGTCAGTTTGTTTCCAGAACATAACTAACAAACATGTATTTTTTTTGTCCCCCCCCCCCAAGCCAAAACCTCAACAGCAAAAAGTTAAGCCCAATATGGCGGCCTTCATTGTGCTCTTAAATTTTGCCTGAAGAGTTTTCATAAAACAAATAAGGAGGCTCATTTACTCCTGCCCTTCAAATCAAGCGTTTTAAACCCCAGCTGCTGTACCGAGTACTTATCACAAATAAATACTCTTGAAAAAGATATCTTCCAGTTACTGCTTAGAAAACCATGAAGTGCAGCTTAACAGGCTTTGGTAATATGTAACTATAAAACAGATGATTTTATGCTCCCCCTGGAGGCCCACAGACTTTTTATTCCAAGTTAACTTTAATTACTTACATGCTAATAATCTGTTAAATTCAAACTGAACAAGTATTAAAAAAATAAAAATAAAAAAAACACACAACACCACCACCACACACCTCAGATTTTAGCTTCTCGCTTGAAATGTTTAGAGAGCTATAGGCCCTAAATACATTTTGGATAATCTGACAGTTAGTCAGTGGCCATAGGACCCAATGCCATTAGCGACCTGGCCACAGCAGAAAACTTCAGATTGATAGGGACAGATATTTTAATAGTAAGCCGATAGCTACATGGAGCTGGTCGCAAGAAGAGTTTACTTTATCTATACACAGTTCAGCTTGGAATAGAAAACATGCACAAAAAAAACAACACAAAAAAAAATGCACAGTGCAATTCCTACACAGAATTAACAAGCATTCCTATAATATTTGTCACTTATCACCTTAATCTGTTTACAGTAGAATGATAGACATGCATAATCCTCTTCTGAACAGGGCAGCTCAGTTTAAATCCAGGGGGAGAAACAGGGCCTGCCTTTCAGAACAACCTCTCGTTTCATTTTGTGAGAGAATCTGTTCTAACCTTTGTTAAAATGAAAATCAATGCCCTTTGGCTTATCCAAAGCATCTTCAGAGCTTAGTTTAAATCTTTTCTGCAAGAATGAGTACATGTACTGTACTTGGTAACATAGCACTGTCTGCCTTATAAAAGGCCTACGCAGAGGTAAAAAAACTATTTGTTCTGGCATTACTGTTAAAAATCCAACATTCTTTAACATTCATTTTATAATTGAAGCTCCTAAATTAAATTTATTTCAAAACATGGCTATAATGTTAACCTACATTTTCACATTATACAGAGGTTAAGTGTGGAACCCAATGCTAATATTACAAACATGGACAAGGAACGATGGAGAAGCTTTATGAGCAGAAGAAAACTCAATTTATGTTACACCAAAACAGGTATACAAAATAAATAAAGCAATAACCTACCTTTGCAGTACGTACGTGCATTAATGTATGTTTCATATTTAGACAGACTGACGTGTGTGTGGCACACATACAAAAACCTACTGTACACCTGATAGTACAGTAAGTATAGAATATTACAATGAGAAGGCTTTACAGGATATCTGACTGTTTCACTATGGCATTACACATAGAACCTTTCCTTTTACAAACTGAATATTGGCAAAAAAAAAATCACCTCATTGTAACTTCTCGTGAGACAGCCAAAGTGGACACCACATTAGATATGCAAACTTGGCGCATGATAACAGAAGTCTCTACATAAAAAATTTAAAATATTAATAAAATGTTGACATAGGCATATGTTTTTATTTTGGGGTTGTGCAAGTCTTTCACATTTTTATGTTGGTGGCAGTAAGTCTTTTACATTTTTATTTTGGTGGAAGGAAGTCTTTTACATTTTTTAAAAAATATATGGGGGGGGGGGGGGGTGAAACACCATCATCAAATAATTTCCTAGGTACCGTATTTCAATACTTTTCATACTACCACTGTAATGCAAACCACTGTAGTCCTGCCAATGGCATGAAGCAGCATTTCTTACACATGCAAAAAGGACAGCCTCTAAATTAAAAACACTACGTGTTTGTTAATTGCTTCTGGCATTAAATGGACAAAGCTGCTACACAGACCAAATCTAGCCTCCCCGTGTTGTAAGGAGTCATCTTGTTGCTGTGCTAATGAACAATGCTGTACTACCATGGGCTCTCTCTCTCTCTCTCTCTCTCTTTCGCTTGCTCTATATGCTGGCAGCCATAGCTGTAATCCCAGAGCCAGACACACTAGAATAACCTAGTTAGTCCCTTTCCATCAGCTCAATTCAGCCCAAGCTCAAATCTGCAACAAAATCCAATTTTAACCCACAAAATTTGGAAAAAAAAGTATGTTCTGAAAGCAGCCAAACTGGCAAATTGATTAAAGAAACAAACATCTAATGAATGTGATATAACTGTTTAATGTTCAATCGCCTCTTAAATTGCTCTTCTTTTTTTAGGATTGCAAATGTAATATTTAATTTAAAAATCAACAAAGGTTTAAATAATAGAAGAAAAAATTGTGACATTTAACTCGTTATACCTACTGTATCTCAAACACATATTGTATAAATGTTTATTGGTATAAGTATTTCTCTATAAAGAAATTCAACATGCATTGCCACTATGACAAAAACAGAACAGCAGAAATGTCAAATAACCAAGCCAATGCAAGACCTTACAAGCATAGTTGCATCATAAAACACTTAAAATGCCTGATGTTCTTGAACACACATACATAAAGTCATCACAATCAACTTTTCAAATGCAAACACAAGTAAACAGCTTGACTCTTATCTTGTAGAAATATAACACTGAGCCAAATAAATTTTAATATTAAAACCCCTATAATGAATGCATTTCCATACCAGTTTCTACATCATACAAGTTTCTCCTAACTCTGCATCATTATTAAAATATCTTTCGTTTAAATTTTTTTTATTTGACATTTAATTTTAATTATGGTTTACCCTAGAATGCCTGGTCTTTACCTGCTTGTATTTCAAGTTTAAGAACTGACCCTTAAATATTTGGGTCATAACAAATAACACTGTGCCACTATGTATTTCTTTCTTTAGTAAAAGAGACTGCTCCTGTTAGTAAAGTGTATTATTAATACTGTAAGAGAAATGCTATCGGGCTTTTAAATTAGTTTCTAAAAATATACCCTACAGTATGACCATTCTATTACAAAAAAATATCCTTTGTTCATTATTGCAATCCAATTCCCCTCCTCCAACTGCAGAACATAAAAGGTAAACACTTACTATCTCCATCATCTCCAACAGCCATAGCAGGAGAGGCAAAAGGTACTGAGAACAGAGAGCCTGCAAAATAAACCGTTTGAGGAAAGGCAGAGAAGCGGAGTGCGTGTGGGATCCTGCGCCACTCTCAAAGCAGTGCTGCGCAAAGACAGGAAAAGCTCTGTGTGACCCACTCAGATCTGCAGCTCTCTACTGCAATAGCTGACAGCTGCTCCATGGCTTCAAAATAAAAGTCCTGCCCCCTCCTAACCCAAGCTGTTCGCAGGATAAACACAGCCCCCTTCCTCAGCTCTCCTGATCTCAGGCAATGTCAGTCACTCTGGCCCAAGCTGTCACCATCAACAGCACTGTGTGTGTACATACATGTTTAGGTGACTCTCAATCCTTTTTCTGTCTCTTTCTTTAGCCCACCAATCCCATTCAATTTTAAGAAAACTACCCAATGACATGCTTCCCCACAATAGAACTTTTAACACAATCATCCAAAACATGAGGCATGTGTTCAATTAATTGGTATGTGTCTATTCCCTACATACTGCAATCAAAGGATGGGTCATCTGACTTGACACAAATTAGGGGGGCAATTTAAAAGTTTTAAAGAGTCATGCATGTCGCCAGCCCCTCTCCACCAGGTTGGTTCAAGGAACTATCAAACATTTGTGTTAAGGAACATGAAATGGAATCTGCAAGGCAAATAAGCAGCCTGCATGGCATTCAAAGTTAGAGCTTTAAATACACAGCTACAGGGCCTATTTGGTTACTGTAAACAGATCACGTCAAAGCGTTTTATTTTTTACTGGTTGTTGTGCTGTGGAACTGCAAAGTGCCTTTTGTTAGGCATCAAAAACTCAGCCTTCAACTTGAAGCAGCAAGAACAACAATGATGACGATGACCAGACACAGAGAGTACAATGAAATACGGCTCAAGAACCTGCCAAAGCACCCTTAGACCAGTAGGGAAATGAAAGAAAATTAAGCAATGTCACAGTAGCAGAATTAATTTACTTCCTCTCTGCACTGCTGCAAAAGGAGGAAGGTACTAGCCAAAATGTTTGTCTACTTGACTTAGTTTCTTATAGTTTTACCTTACCAGGTTTTTACTGTGAACTCAATTAGACACTGTAAAAAAAACTCAGGTGTGTAATCAAGCTCTTAAACCAGAATGTCAATGGGGTTATTTATTATCAATATTCCTGTAGTTATATATTAGTATATTCTAAAAATGTGGGTTTGGGGGTAAAAATGACTATTGGGTTTTTGGCACAAAACTGATTTACTAAGTTTTGTGACTCCGGAGTAACTTCTTAAAGAACAAATATCTGCACAATAATGATATATTCGGTTCTCAAGCTACAGCCTTCAATAGCTCTTCCAATCACGATGACCTACATAAGCACAAGAATCCAAAAGTGGCATCATATTCAAAGCCAATATTTCGCAAGTCCATGATCTGAAAACAAAACAAAAAACATAACATACGACCAGTGGCAAACCTACAGCATCCTGGAATACAGACCAAATTTGAAGCAAATACATGGTCTTTAAGCGTTTGGTCAAGTAAAATTCTCAGGGCTAAGCTGCAGTATAATTGTGCTTATTTCAAGAGCAGTTACAGTAGGTTAAGGGCATAGTTACAATATCAGGAGATATATTAAAATGGTACTGACGCTGCACAAGACAACCAACAAATGCAATTTATTTTGTTAGGGAGAGAATGGGTGGAAAAAATAAGTGCATGTGAGCGTACTGTTTGTGTGCAATTCTACAGTCGTGCATCTTTCTTATTTAACCCTCAACAGGGCAATCCTGCAGAACCCCAGGAACCAAATAAAATGCTGTCACAGTCTGCTGCATTTATTCACTCAATGCTAACTAACCCTCTGTGCGTTTCTCCAAGTCGTTACTAATGTGCCATAATGCCAGATCAGTCAGAACCAGATTTTGTTAAAAAAATAAATAAATAAAATATAAGAAAAAATGAACACCCCTTGATTTGTGTGAATAAAATGGATTCTGGATAAGAGTTCAATCAAAAAGCTGTACCACAGGAACGATAACATTAGACCACCACAATGATTTGGTTCTGTAAGAGAAGCATTTTCTGTAAATACTGTAGATAGTAAAGAATCTGGTGGTGTACACAAACAGCTTGACTCTCAGTCTTCTAGTTCATGACATGAACCACAGATTGGATTTCTGCCCAGCATCCAGCCAAACATGAATACAAATCATAATTAATTGTTTACATTTTCATTACTAAGGGGGCATTTGACATTTAATAAAATTGTGTAGTTATGAATTTGCATTCACCAAAAAACTGCTACGGCTATGGAGATGTGTGCACTATATTTTGTTAGCGAGTGGGTGAGAGATAGAGGGTTTGTTTCTGACCTTGGGAATTTCACTTGACATATTTCAGCTCCGCTACTCTTGTTCATGTCTAAATTGGCTTAAAATCCCTGTTTGAAAATCAGTTTACTGTATGCTAATGAGTTGGAAAATATAATATCACAAACCTTCATATGACAAAACACATATCTGCATCTCTGGTTTTAATGTAGTTAATTCCCATAATATTGCACTTTTGAAATCCTTTTAATATTGAATGCATTACCTTTTAATATGGAATGGATTATTATAAAGCAAGTCATACTTGATAGCCTCAGTGTCAAAAAAGCTATTATTGATTCTGAAACAGACTGCATGTGACAATGTTGTTAATGATGAGGTTTTGAATTTGAATGCAATATAAATGGGTTGATTCTAGTCTGCCACTGTCTGTTCTAAGTATAATCAATACGTTACATACAATTCCAAATACAACGTAACATTAGGTTATTATCATAACCCTGCTTCCTTGAAATTGAAATGTACCCATTACCGAATGGTTATTTACCTCCTAAAGACCCAAATCCTGCTCTTTGAGCCTGTGATGCAGCAGGGTTCATACACTTTTTCCAGACTTCCATTTGTTTTTCCCAGACTTGTGTTTTAGTTAGTTTCTACTAGTTTTTCAATAGTTATCCACAGACGGGCAGCCACAGAGCATTATAGCTTTTTGATCCAGAGCAGAAGTTGCACCTGGTTTTCTAAAAGTATTTGTCGGAATCTGGAGGTGCATATCTAGCAAGAGACAATGCAGGTATGCAAAAGAGAAGCAAGATACAATCTAAGAAATGTCCAATATTTGAGAACTACGTTGCATTATTTACAAAGAGAATATAAAAAAGTTGTATCCTGCAAGTAAAGTATACTTGTGTCAAAATAAGATAGTAGAATGGTACCAATAGTATACTAAAAACAGACAATTTTGGCATAAGTATATTTGCAGTATATTACTTTTTTGTAAGGGATGATATTGGAGTCTGATCCAAACTTTTTTATATCCTCTGTTAAATGTTGAACACTATGGGAAGTGAAAAATAACAAAAATGAAATAACAAACATGCACGCATTATATATTAAAATGTGCAAGTGTCGTAACATACAAAGTCAAATACTAAATACAGAACACCTTCGCTATAACAGCCCTGTTTGGGCCCAAAGCCTTTTGTTCGCTATAGTAAAAAGGACAACCCAAAACAAACAATATAAGCTGCTGGAGTAAGTTAAGGAAGTCACCTTAGATAAAGGCATTAGCTAAATTATTAATATTAGTACTGTTTTTATTCTTTGATTTTCTTTATTATTACAGTATTTGTCACTACTACCACTAATAATAATAGCAATGAGATTGTGAATAGTAGAATTACAAGTACAGTACCTATTTGTGGCGTGCTGCATCCAGTATTCTGGCTAGATCCTATTCATTGAAGAACACAGTACAGCAGCAGTTTGATTTTTTTAAAATCAGTATTTAAATCGTATAACGTAGGCCATACAGTGATGATATATACAGTATATCTACACTCGGCTGACAGTTTGGACCCAAGACCGTTGATGCACTCGGTACTGTAAGTTACAAGCAAGCACCATACATTTAAAATAAAATTAATGGTACATGTTATTAATCACATTAAAGAAATGAAAAAAGTGATGTTAACATGTTACGTTTATACACATCATAAGGGCTACAGAATTTGTATTTACTTTTTTTTAAATCCGAGTCAGTGATGATAACTATTGTATTCGTTTTGTTTTTTTTCCTGGGTTGGAAAATAATGTTTACGATTTAATAAAGGTAACAACAAGATAACAAAATGTGAATCTTGGCGAGCAGAATACAGTAGCGTTTAATTCATGTTTGTAACTTTGTTTAAAAAAAAATAAATCATAGCCTTCAATATAAATTTAGATATTTTGACTGTCGTAGTGTCCATTTTACCCATCGTTTCACTGGAGCAGACAGAGTAATGCGACATATACCAGTGCGCTGACTGGATAGGATTGCTTGAGTTGTCAGGGGTGTTACACAGGGCAATCCTCATGAGATTTTGTCGCAAGCAATATAGTTGCTACTAGTAAATTGCCTAGACAGTTGCTGCTAGAGCTGCTGACCTGCTTTCGAGATCAATTATTATTAATAAAAAATAAATAAAAAAAAATCGCAGAATTATTTGCATTCTCCCGTGATACTAGTAAAATTTTTTTGGACTTTTTCAAGACCATCATAACAGAGACATGGTTTTTCAAGCATTTTCAAGCCCTGGAAATCAGTTCATGTACAAAATGTTACCATTACCGAATGGGTGAATGTACCAAAGCAGTCGCAAGAGCAAGATTGCCTTGTGCGTTACCATTTGGAGCCCTAGTGAAAAAGCTGAGGGAGAACTCACCTCTATGCCTGTGTTGTAAGGGTCGACTGAGAAGCCACCCTTAACACTAGGGTTTTGATGAACCACAACATTAAAGTCTGTGGAACCTAATGAAGGTTTGGGGAGTAGCCCACACCGATGCATTGCAAAGGTCTTCGACAGATGCACCCTGGAATAAAGCCCACAAAGTTGCTATGCTACTGGTGGAATGGGCAGTGAGCTTTTCTCGAGCAGGCAAGTTGGCCAGCTCATAGGCAGTCCTGACCATGTCTGCTATCCACTTGGACAGCTGCTGTGCTTAGAGAGGGCTTGACCATGGGACTTCGCTCCATAGCAGACAAATTGTTCCGACTGCCTCCAACTTTTCATCCCATCAACATAGTATTCCAGAGCCCGCACTGGGCAAAGCGTATGGAGCTGTCACTCCCTGTCAGACTGGAAGGGAGGTAGAAAGAAGCCTCCAATTCCAGAGATTGGTTGATATGGAATGCCGAGATAGTGTTCGGCAAAAGGCAGGATCGGTACGGAGCATAACCATAAATTAAGCAGGTTCTCACTAAAGAGAAATCCTGCATCTCGCTCACCCACTTTGTAAAGGTGATAGCAAGCAAACAGTCGCTTGAGCGATAACATTTAATATAACAGGGCAGGAGCTGCAGCTCCTATATACAATACTTACTGTAATTGGGCTGGAGCAGTATACAGTATTTAACAAAAAAAAAAACCCTGCCGTCTCAGACAATACAAGCAGCAACGCCACTGTACGATATGTTACATGCAAGTACTGTAAAAAGATAAACAGCACGAGTCAAACTCAAGCCGGGTTTGCTGATATTAAGTCCCTGCACAGTGCCTAAGCACTAGTACAGTACTGTACACACACGGTATGGTGCAAACGGTACGGTGCACGGAGCATATGTGCACAGAATGGTACACTACCGTTATGGTAACCTCGTTCACGAAGAACGGTGGTAAATCAGTGACCTACAGTTACCGAAGAAGCAAAATACAGCGATGTTGTGTATAACTTCTGGCTTAAACGCAACACAGCCCTAAGACTGGAGGAAGCCAGCTGTAACGGACAGCCTTCAAAGTGGCACTGCAAGCAGAGACCACAGCAGCAATGAGACACTGCAGAAAGGACTGCAAGCAGCAGTCAGATCCGAAGCAGAGCTGAGCCCAGCGACTAGGCGAATCGTTGTACAAAAGTACCGACAGGAACGGGAGCAGGTCTGGGACCTGCAGTCACCACAGGAGCGATATAGGGATGCCCACCTATAACGTTCTTGGCTGCCAATAGTTCAAATACTAAGGAAAGCCTACTGTTAGCTAAAAGTCTTCACACCAATTCTGCAAGCAGATCTTAATGTGCCAATGAGACACTGAGAAAAAACTGCAAGCAGCCTGACCCAGTGCGTCTCAGTCTAACACAGGACAGTTGAGCCCAGCAGCCATGTTAATGTTTCTGTGGGGAAAAAACAGAAAATAGAGAAAAAATATTCCCCCCCCCCACACAATACAGTAATCGAACACTTACCCTTATTTTAATATAGCTTTTATAACAAAATACGAATTTCATATTTTTAAGCTTTGACCGAAGCTAGCAGTTTTAAGAGAGAGAACACAAGTAGCCGACTTAAGGTGTTCGATCCCAGGGAAGGGGCAGCAGATCTGCCAGCATCGGGCGGAGCACAAGACCGATGAGGGACTTAACGAAAAACCATGGCCGAGTGCACAACATGCAAAGTAATTACTGTAACACGTAACTTAAATTGCATTAATAGTGTAACACACAAGCGAAAAAGCAGACAAAAAGTATTTTAGTCAAAACTTATCTGTTCATAGATCTCTCTCTCGGGCGGTGAAAGGAAAAATGATGACAATGTTAATGTCAGCAGTCTTTATGCCCTCGGGGGCAGGCGCGACTGCATCACTGGCACTACTTGCAGCTATGGAATATCTATTCAGGTTAGATGGTATCAAAGGATTTATACCGATGAGGTAATGGTTACATTTCGTACTTGATAAGGAACCGGCCTCACAAGGCAGTAGCTTTGCACGGGCAACATCCTTCTTTGTTGACATAAAATAATGTAGGCCATTCAGATAGCCATCTGCATTTTTATATTTTCCAGGTGGATTATAGAGATCCTGTAAAATCGCAATATCACTAAGTGAAGATTCACCAAAAAAAAGCAAATGCTGTCAAGTTGTTCACTGTCTGTTTTCATCAGTAGCTTGTAAACTGATTTCTTGCCAATTCCGTAGTACGCTGATACAGAGTCACACCCCGTAAGGACATGTACAGCAGACAAACTGCTACACAGATGGACTGAGAGCTGAAGCTATTTCATGCACAGGAATGTATCTTCTGTAATCCATGTTTCTTGTTACATTTCAGGTTTGAATAAATAACTCTGATGTTCTGAGTGTAATAAATAGCAAGAACTAGCACATCAGTGTCTGGTGTTATAAATACCAGGCTTTCATGAATATTAGCATTGCCAAATGATTGATCTGCCAAACGGGCATGTAGAAGCATTCTTGTGTCAGTCTCCTCATGAGAACAAGCAGCCTCCAACCACCGATTCGCACCTGCAGATGTTACACACAAGGTTTGTTCCCCCATCTTCAAATCCTCCAGCAAGAACAAGCTTTCTGTTTTGGTTTTCTAAGAGTGCATGACGGTTTTGTGCAGCCTTTCCAATGTATGTGCAGAGGAACTTTGTAAGTTGTTGCTTACTGGAAGAGAGTTGCAAGAACTTTTGCCAAGGAGGCACACTGTGATTCGCGGTAATTTGGTACTGTTGTACTCCTGAAGTCTGGCACCTCTCCCTTTCCTCTTCTTTGGGGGTCATATCGGTCAAACATTTCTAGTACTGTCTGCAATGCTGAAAGTACTAACAGTCATGTTGGAGTATGCATCTGCCAAATCAGCAAACAAAGTGTACTAGTTGCCATTCAATTTTCTTAGCCCTGCCATAGAGAGAATAGGGCAGCAGTGTGGAGTAGTGGTTAGGGCTCTGGACTCTTGACCGGAGGGTTGTGGGTTCAATCCCAGGTGGGGGCCACTGCTGCTGTACCCTTGAGCAAGGTACTTTACCTAGATTGCTCCAGTAAAAACCCAAATGTATAAATGGGTAATTGTATGTAAAAAAATAATGTGTAAATAAATAATGTAATTGTATGTAAAAAAATAATGTGATATCTTGTAACAATTGTAAGTCGCCCTGGATAAGGGCATCTGCCAAAAAATAAATATTAATAATATTAATAATAATAATAATAATAATAATAATAATAATAATAATAATAATAATAATAATAATAATAGAGTCTTACAAACACAGTACATTGTGTGTCGCATGGGGGAAGCATATGTACACTTGTAGCATGCACCTCAAGTTTGTGCATCAAATCTGATTTTGTGGCCTTCCTCATCAAACCATCTTCACTATACAAAAGCTGCTGGAGTAGACGGCTTAGCACAGCTTCCATGTTTACTTCTTGTCTGCTTTTTGACAAAGCAAGTGTACGCCTGAAACCCAGTTCAGAGTTTGCCACCTTTGCTATCTTTCCATGCTGCACAACTTTAGTCTTTTTAATCATATCACTGAAGGTCATGAGTGGGTGTCATGAGACTGGACTGGAGAAACTTGTTGATCCTTCTGATGACATTCTTGATGTTACAATGTCATTAAACCGTCTTTCTCCTGACTCAACTGAGCCCAACAATGAATCCTGAACTTCTTTGCAGGCATGCATGCCTGATGAAATACTGATGAGTTGTTCAGGGTGGTCGCTGGTGTCAAAAGGATTTGTCACTTCAGAAAAGGTAGTTTATCATCAGCTTGGTATGTGCTGTATCCCTTTTCATGAATGCAGACTGACACTGTTCATGTTTGGAAGCTGAAACACATTCTCCTTCCTACTAGGTTTATTCATTTCAGCAGCATATGACCCCATGACATGTCTTGTGAGAAACCATCGAACCAATGCTGGCTCTTTCCTTGTCAACCCTATTAATCCTCCATCCCCTTTTGAGTCCTTGATAACTGTTGATTCAGCTGCCATATCTGACCATATGGCATTGAATGCCCCAGGTGAAAGGGCAACAGTGAAGTGTCCTTTGTTGAAAGCAGGCTGCACTTCTGGTGGAAGGTTGATCATGTCAAGTAAGTAAAATTGGAGTCCATCTGGAGTAGTTTTCTCAGTTTGTGATAAAAAAAAAAATATATATGGCACCATTTGGAAAACACTGTCAAGGTATAGCAACCAGTGTCTGTCTCGCTCTGCTCTGATGTTGTTCAGAAGTATATGAACTGTATCTAGGAACATATCCCAAAACCTGAATGTTGGAGATTGCTCTCTTCTGATATTTTCAAAATGAACAAGTAATGTCAAAAAATGTCCCTCAAGGTCATTATCAATGTGGTGAAAGGCTTCCTGGGCATTTTTATTTTGGTGTGAAGCATGCCATGTTGCTACATGCTGCCAGAGAGATTCACACATCGCTCTTCAAATATCACTTGTCTCATACCAGTCAAAGAATGGCACAAGCTTCAGTTGCATTAAGGCTTCAAATGAGAGCATAAGCCCACGTACAGCTCTAGGGAACTGTTTTCCTGCAGTGTGTGGTAGATTCAACAATCACCCACCAACATCACCCCACAGCTTTCCCATTCCTGCTATAAATGTGCATATGGCATGGAATCCTCCAAGCCTTAACACATTTGCAAGGTCAGGGACTGTCCATTTTACTTGTTGGGCCACAGCATATAGTTGCTGGTCAAATGTCTTACTCAATAGCTTTAGTTGACTTCCTGGCCCTTCTCCACAAGCCATTTTTTGGCAATCTACTTTATTCTAGCTGCTCTAACTATGATGCACAGGAAATTGTTAGGTTTTATGTTTCTTCTACAAGTCAGCATGTGTGATGAAAGTGACAAGGCAATCTGGCCCTAAAGCTGAAAAATATAAATATGGCACTATATTCAGAAATCATACTGTTACTATGCTTCATAGTGTTTTGAATATTATCATCTCTTAAAACATGTTTCCATCCTCAAACACGTACAGTAACACATGACAATATTAAACCTATAGCAGTAACATGTCCATTTATACTTTGTATTAGCACAGCGATAGTGAACAAAGTTTACATTGTTGAGCATCCTACTTGTATAGTGTTAAGCAAAACTTTGACACTTCAGAAATGTTATTTTGGTTTGGACTAGATAAATTAGCTTTCCCAGATTATTTTTGTATGTAAATGTAACCCTTATCCATCAACATATATAACCCATATGGCTTTAAGTTCTAGAATTATTTTACTAATAAAATAAAGAATGCATTCCTGCTTTTACTTCTGTATTTGGATACCATTTATAGTTTTAATATGTTGTAATGATTATTGAAAATTCTGACAATAATTTCATGACAGTATAAACAAATAATTATTTTTATATATCACTGTTTTATAATAGAAATTGACTGAGAAATACATATTTTTAATGTTGCGTACCACTACAATCTCTTCATCTCTGTAAGTTAGTCAATAATGGCCCATATCTAATTTATGCACCACTTGACAACTCCACAACAGGGCTAAAAATAATTCCAGTGGCAATACCTTCTAGCAAAAATAGTCAAAACTTTTTTTCTGTAGGGGGGTGAATTAAAACCTCTCAAACCCCCAGATCACCACTCACCTAATATGAACTGTATTTCTCTCCCATTGCACTGAAGCAGGCCTACAACAAGCTTTGAGTATTTAAACACTAAGCAAATAAGATTCATTCATTGAAACTCATTCAGAAGCAAAAAAAAAACATTTCCTCCAGTGCAGTTTGCATTACTTCAAATAAAACCAAGAATTAGCATACCAATACAAAATACAAGCAAACAAGCCATACTTTCCTCAAAAGGAATAAACAGCTTATGCTTAACGACAGTATCTTGACTCCCATTCCAGCCGACAGTTGCAAAACTTTAAAATTCCCCAAAGATTATACATTTGCGCAAGTGCTAGACAGAGCTTTCGTTTCCCTTCAGCCCGCTGAGCCTTGACAATTACGATTGCAAGTTATTTGAAGTATTTTTTGTATAAACCTCCCAATTTAAAAATGTCACTCTACGTTTGCTTTATAATGATTTTTTCATTTTTAGTTTTCTATGTTACATTTTGTTTTATTTCGCGTTTCATATTTGTGAAAAACACGGGGCATTCCTGTCATTCTTGATACACTACTGTGTACATAAAATTAAGTTATTACACCATCGAGTAATGAATAATAAAGCAAAACTGATGTTTGCAAGTTGTGCAAACAGTATTACTATTTAAGTGTTATCGCCAGTGTTGTCATTTTCTTGTTACTTTAAGCACACAGTACATGCCTAAGCATGCATCACTTGATCTGCCTCTGTAATGTGTTGCAAGCCTAACCTTCAAAAGACTTTAATGTGCTTGCTGTCTGGCAGTAAATCTGCATTTTAGTGAATGTTTTAAGAACCAATTAGTGTTTTTGTAGGATTTGGCTTTCCATAATTAGTGTTGTGGAATTTAAAAGACTGTTTGTCACCCTTACTAACGAACATGGTTTGTGTATAGTTTTAAAAGTGTTTTTACTCCTTTAGCAAATCTGCCCCATTCATTTGAATTTGTGCAGATGAGTTTGAGGTCAAATCTCTTTTTAAAGAATTCATTCTTGGTTACTACACAGTATTTTGTGGCCTGATCCCATATAGAAATACTATAGCGGCATGCAAAAACAGTATAGTTTTCAATAGTATATTACAGTACATGCTATAGTGTTTTTGGACAGTACTATAGTATTTTCTTATTTAGGACAGTTAGAGTATTAATGACAAAATAATTCATTATGGTGGATTTTTCATGTGATGTATTTCAGTCAACTAAAGTTTTGGTGTTTCATATTTAGAGTCCAGTTTTGTCTATATACCTTAATAAGAAGTCAGGGAGGTTTAGCGTATCACCGACAGCCAGGGCTCCATTACGGTTTGGGGTCATTAATTAATTTACTCTCCAATTTAGACACTATGTGACTAGTATTTTGGGTGAGTAAAATGCAACATTACCTCGAAGTCATGAGCACTTTCAATAAATACTGTACTTAATGCTAACTTATGAGGTATGCATTAACTACAGTCTTACATTTTTACTGTAATGTTACTTTGAATTGCTGTACAAAAACTTGGTTTTACAATAAAAATCATTATTCTTATTTGCTTTATTGACCATAAACAATATGTCTGTGAAGCAAATAAAACAAACAATTTATTTTACTTTCTGTATTCCAACACTGCAGATGGAAGGGGCCTGCATGCACATACTATATATTTCTAAAAATACCTAAAATCAGCTGGTTAGGTTGAGGGGGTCTATGGTGAATAAGCAACTGGATTCTTGAACCTGTCAAACACACATTACAGGTTAGTGGATTCAACCGTACATGTTTTTTTTTTTGTTGTTTTGTTTTTTTTAATGAAAACTACATCTACAATTGTCCCCGGTCCCTGCATTTCTAATGATCCATTCTCTGTCCACAGCATGAAGTGTATATTCATGTGACAGAAACAGAATGATTCTTGGTGGTAAATCCCCCTCCCGACCTGTGAGGATGCTAAGCAATGGGAACAGAGTGCCCTGTACTTGGTGGCCTAACAATTCATTCCCTGGGTTAAAAGGAAGTCGGTCATCTAGAAAGGGGGCGGAACGGTACACTAAATCATCGACCCGGAAGGGAAACAATGTGGCAGCCGCGGATTGGAGGAGCGGTTGCAATCCTTAACCAAGGGGTCATGAGTGACGGTACAAATAGGGGACAGACCGACGTGATCTGTTCCTTTGTTTATGGTTAACGAAAGACGTGAAAAGGACCCGTGTGTGAAACAGTATCGTGGGTGTTTTGTTTGTTTGTTATTGTTATTAGTAGACGGCTAACACGTTCCGGAGCTGTCGCCAGAGGCCAGAAAAAACCAACGCACCTGTATCACCAATTGTATTTGCACCACAAGCACTACAGCACGCACCCTGGACTGGTGACCGTGTTGGTGTATTGTCTGGAACTGTTATTTGGCACTGCAACCCGTCTATTTTCACCAGTGCATTACACATTGTTGTGTACTGCCTGGATTTATTGTTTGTTCACCAGACCAGGATTATAATTAAAGCCTGTTATGAGTGGATTACAACTGTCCGTCTCCTGATTACACACCACATCACTCCTGCACCTGTACACTGCAACCACTTTGTCACAATTCACAAGATAAAAAGCGAAAATACGGAACACTAACTATACTGTATCTTTAGCCGTTTTCAATCCAATTTGCCCTGTATTTGTAAGGTCACACAGTCCAACAATAATAGCAGAGGCTTTAGAACAATAAGATTACACTCACTTCATAAAAGTTTGGCAAGTCTGTGTTTAAAAGGAGATTTTTATTATCAAGTAAACTTTGTTTTTCAGTACTAAATATTCCTTATGGAAGACAAGCAAGTTCTACTCTAGCTAAATGTGAGATTAGACTCAAGCAAATTAAAAGCACAGTTCTAAAATCTCACTTTTCATAACCAGACAATACTTTATCTGCCCATGCCAACAAACTAACACAAAAACTTTTGGAAGAACACAGTCTCCGTCAGACTGCTGCACAAATAAACATTAAAGTTGTGATCAAGTTACTTACCCGGAACGCTGCTTAAAACCATATTCCCAGAGTTGCGTGCTTCATCAAACTTATTAAATATCGTTTGTAACCTGAAAAACATTTACATTTTAAATTTTTAAAAAACAGCATAAAATCAACAATTAAAAATTACAATGGTATACACATTTCAGCACAATGAGGAAAATGAATATGCTTAATTTGATTTAAATGCATTGGTTTAGAGTTACTACATCTGCATACATCACGTTATTTAAACAAATGGATAAAACAAAAGCAAATGTACTAAAACAAACAGCAACTAATCCTACAAAACATTCACAAAGAAACCACACTTAAGTCTTACATGCCTAAGGCAAGTATTTAAAATAGATTTATGGAAATGATTTCAGAATTAACTATTTTTGCATGTACAAATACTAACAACGTAATTAGGAATTGCATTTGAACCCAGCTCCTGCTCATTACGATACTGTTCTCTTCTAATTGTAAGAGATCATCTTGTGAATTACATAAGAGTACATGCAGACATCTGGCAGCCAACTGGAAAATGTGTTGCCATTTAAAAAAAAAAAAACACACACAACATACATTGATGTAGAACTTTGCTCAAATAAGCCTTAAAACAACGACAAAAGAAAATCACACTAAAAGGGAAGTCTGAAATGCTGTTTCTTCTGATCTTTAGCAAAGCCAACACACACCCTGCCCTGCCCTCCCTTTTATCCTCCAAACTCACTTGACTTGTTTGACTCTCCATGAGGACAGCACTCTGTTCTTATTGATTAGAAACACTCCCCGAGAACCAGTCAATCAACTGATTCTGGCCATTTCCTGGCTGGAAGAGCTTAAGCGTCAGCTAGCATGATGTGTATTCTGGCACAAAGTGCGACAGCTTGTTTCTACCGTTCCTGAGCCAAGCTGCATGGCTGAGCTTTGTTTATTTGGTTACATAATGCAAAATGCAAGGAAAGTCAAGAGAACATCAGAAAAAGGAGAATGTACATGTCCTCTTGTGGCAGGAAAGTGGTTTGGATAATGATAATTAAAAGTAATGAAAACATATTAACAATTGATGGCCTAATTAGAACAAGGAGTATATTCATATGCTACAGCTGTGGCAACAGCGAGAGCAGAGTCTGAATTTAAGATAATTTTTCTGCCTGCAACATTGGACTAGGTGCAAAACATCCAAGCACCCGATATCATTGCCTCTCTGCAGGCTACAGAAAACATGCCAGCAATTCGAAGATGTGCTTTGGGTTACCTCGAAATAGAATTTAAAGCACTGTAGTCCAGGACAAAGAATGAATCAGCCCCATTCACGGACAACAACGTAACAAGTGAAGGCAGCTCCAAAAGGGCAAATGAGAAATTCCACATTGTCAACAATGGCCTTTCTGTTTGTCACAGTGCATTAATGCGCCTTCCAAATTGTGCACTGCGAGAGCAAGCAGTCACACTCTAGTTTAATCTAACCCAGCACATGCCACTATTGGTGGGCAGATAAACTGGGCACCAATACTAAATTTAAAAGCAGAACAATAACTGCAGATTCTTAAACAAAATACCGTGCAGCTGGAAGTCCCCTCTTGCTCAGATCGATTCTCACTTTCTCCCCTACATGTCGGTAAATGTCCAATACTGCCATTATTGCCGTCTCTCTAACCTGGAAAGAAAGTTAAATACACCTTTAATCCCTTTGCACATGTAACCAATCTCTCCAATTCCCTAGGAGGTAAACATAGTTTATATACACACACATACTCTTAATTACTTCTAATAAAAAGCAGATATTACACATATTGTCTTATGTTCACATAGGAAGGTTAATCACAAATTACCTAGGATATTACTGCTTGCCAGGAAAGTAAATCATTTGATCCAGTCCTTATTTTAAAAAAAAAAAAAAAAAACCACCAACAACAAGACTACAGCGATTGAATAAAGGCCAGTCAGCCTTCTGGGCATCAGCAAAGTAACACAATCTGTTACTGCATAACATTTTGGACTGTAAAATATTGGTGGGCTTCCACAATACAGAATTATTAAATCGACTGGTTTCACAGACCCTGATACAGCATCTCTAATCTTGTAGTGCCAAGGTAAAAGGTAATCCCATTAGAAAAAAAGAAAAGCAATCCTCAAATACAATAACCCCTCAAAATGAGCTTGTTTTTGTTTGCTTAATTTGTTAATTTTGCCAATAATGTAAACTAAACTAGTGTATTTTTTCCCAAAATTAACAGGGAAGAGAAATTATATAAATAAAAAAAAAAGTAACAGTTCTTGGACAAACGGGGAACATTACGCCTGACTTGTGTCTCCTATTTAATAAAGGCTACGTATTGAGAAATATCAAATTTTTCTAGGCAAACATATAGCTTACACACAAAGTTTGAAAGCAAAAACAGCAAAACAAGCCTACTGAGAACTTGGAACATCTGTTAGCCTAGTTACCTTTTCAGATATTGATTGGCATTTTGTCAGTTTTGAAAAACAAATAAATTAAAAAAAACACTGCAAAGAGGCCGAACTTTGCTAGGGACCCAGAGGGGGGAGTCACATTGGTTCGACACTCCCAGGGTGGGGGGTGGGAAACCGGCAGGGATGACCCTACTTGCCAGACACCGAGCACATTCAGAGTGGATAAAAAGCAGGGCTGATCTCTGTTCTCTGGGATCGGTAGCCTGCCCACCTCTGCTCTGGATTGCTCGGCATAAAAGCAATTCTGGCTTTAGGCTTGTGAGATTGGAGGACACTCACATGCCCTCAGAACATCTGTGCTGCGTGGCAACTTGCTGCGATGAGGATAAACAACAACATAATTGAACACTAAATTATAAAAAAAAAAAAAAAAAAAAAAAACCACAAGCTTTCAATTCTATAATGTAACAGTTACACTTAATACAAGTAATCTTTTCTGCAATATGGTGCCGATATCTAAATTTCTAAAATATATCTAAAAAAAAAAAAAACTTAAAGCAGGTTATAGACAAGATTGATCATAAACGAATACTTCTAGGTTGTACACAACTGTATGTATAAATGCTATGTAAAATTGTATTCCTTTTTGGATCACCTTGTTATAGCAATATAAAGCATCTCTAAACACAAATTATTGCATTTATTATATAGATTTACCTTCTAAAAATATGGTTGACATATAGGAAAAATTGGTGTGAGGCGGAGGGCGACTAAGACAGCGCCAAATAATCCAGTTGCTTACTTATCAGTCACAAAAACATGCATTGCAAGTGAGTGGATTCAAGTGTATGAGTTTAAAAAAAAATTATTATGAAAACCCAAACTTATTGGTCACGTGTTTCTGGCAGTTCCCAGATCTGTTTTCTAGCGACCGCATGCAGTGCATTCACAATTGACCATCGAGACTACAGGAAGAACGAAGTACATGAAGCTTGATAACATGCAAACTCAAGATGTACAGCAAAATTGCTATGCTTATCTGGAGCACTGTTCTCTGATACTCTAAACCTTTAATTTATTTGGAAGTATATCCATGTATAAACTGTAACATCCCACATAATCTCTGTATTTTACAGATTAATTCTTTCCATTTACTACATCCTATATTTTATAAAATCTGTAAAAATAATTGTTAGGGCTTGTTCGGGTTTTATTTTTGATCACATGGCATCCATGAGCTGATTCGGTTTCCTAATTATATTAAAGTTCAAGCCTTAAATATAGTCTAGGAGCCAGTTTCAAAAAGAGCCTTAGTTTGAGTTGATTGCACCCCAATTACAGAAAAGGTTTATCAATTGTGTCTGAAACTGATGGGTGAGGATCATTTTTAGCTTGGATGTCACTCTGTATTAAAAACCGCCAAATTGTATTTTTCAGCATGGAAACTTGTACATTTTTGTAAAATCAGTGGATCAGCAGTATCTTCACCAGCTCATAAAACAAATAATTTGTGATGCCGTCTTTGTATTTACTGTTAAATGATACTCCCTTTGGAAAACCTAATAGTACCTTTCACTTTGGATAATATGGATTCTATATCGAGGTCATGTGACTTTTTTGTTTCTGGATAATAAGAGACCAAAAACACTGAGACATTGGCTTCATATTTAGTACATATCTTTATTCCATAATTCCCAAGCTAAAAGTCTACCATGGGTTTTGTTTATTTTGGCTCGCTTCAATAAAATGAGCTGCGAAAGGTATTTAAAAAATATATAAATTCATGCAATAGACACTAAAAAAAGGAGACCCTTTTGATTCTGATTTATTTAACATCAACAAAAAATCAGAAAGTAAACAGATACACATGCCAGCATTTTTATTGTGTGAATTTGTATTTTCCTAGATCCTTTTATTCAATTTAAATGTTCATTGAATTGTGTCCTCAATCTCAGTTTGTGTCCTATATCAGCTATCACCCAAAATACTTGGCCTACAGAAGTTTGTTTCCCTACTCATATGTCTAATCTTCTGGTACCTTATGAACCCACACACTCTTTGGTCCTCCACCTAAATCTTAATAGTTGCTCCCCTTTCTAGTTTGATGTCACAGGTTTTCAGCCATTGTACACCCAAGTAAGGGAATGCGCTTGCAGGGGACTCCGAGTGCTTGTATTAAGGAAATGGCAAATTTGCATACAAGACCTCTTACTGTTTCATGAGTTACTTTGAACTTTAAAACAAATTCTACTTTCTTTTTTGTTTTAGATTGTTATTTTGTTTAAGCTCTGTTAAAACCCTTTGGGATGTCTCATCACATTGTGCCATATCAAATTAAAAAGGATGAGGACTATGACTATTTATACTGCCTATTCACTACGTACTGATATGGGTTGCTATTAGATTTATTTATTGCATGTAATGTGTGGTGCCAATATCACATCTTACCATTTGATCAAGGCTTCCTCTGACGGCATACACACTGCTTAGTAGTTTGTTAGGTTTACCACAAATGATATAGTAGTCCCAGTTACAGTCAAAGTACTATGCCCCTTACAAACATAGGCAAGTCTTTCATTCTGCCCATACTGTAAGCTATTAGATTACCACTCAGGGTTTTGTATATGCCACCTGACTTATTATGAGATGATGTAACTGAATTAATCCAAAATAGACTCCACCAGCACAATTTGCGGGGTGTTCCTAATAAAGTGGCCAGACCTGTATGTGAAAGGGTTGTGTCACTTAATGGCAATAATAGAAAAGTTGACACCCAAGCTAAAGTTAATCCTCATGGTACACAAACACCCAAAAAAATAGTGACAGTTTATTATACAGACATACGCAAGTTAAAACGCAGATAGAATGTAATGCAAGTAGGAGTCAACACTATCGGTGACTAATATAGCTTTGTTCTTCTAAGTCGGTGTTGTGGATGGAGATAATGTAATAATCAAAAGCAGAAAGTAGGGGAAAGTAAGTATTTTATTCCTTTACACATCTAGATCGTAATGAATAATGTTTGCACTGTTATGCAACCTGCTGACGTTTTCATTACAGTGGTTTACTATTTTACCATGTAGTTATGTTGAGTAAACAATAAATTTAATAATTTGTTAATTTGTGAAAACAAAATCCCTTTAAATTTACCCCAGGGTACCTAAGGTAACAAATTTATTTAAAAAAAAAAAAAAAAAAAATTATATTGTTGAAAAAAATACCTCCTAAAAGCTAGTATATAATTAGGGCTTGAAGTTTTCTGGTTTTATTTTTGATCACATGACCTTTAAACTTATTTTGAACTGATTGTTCCCTAATTAATTGCTCATTGCTGATCCTAATTGCATTTTACTCTTGCAGTTGCCTAGTTTAGTTAACTACTAATTAACATCTAAAAGGGAGGTAGAGATTTGGAAAATAAAAACCAAAAAATTTTGTGAGCTTACAAATTTTTATGTTTTGTTAGGGTTTAAATTTAGTAGTGTGTTCTGGCAAGGGTCTGGGAAAAATATTTTCTTGTCATTATAAAAATTATATAATTTCATACAGTACTATATCATTTTAAATATGAAATGCTTTAGGGATCAACTTTGCTATATTGACAAGAGTATACTGTAAATGCTTACTTGATTATTTGAATCTCCCAACAAGGTGCACAGGAATGGCATTAGCTTGTTTAACGTTAACGGTTTAGCTCCATACCTGCAAGAAAATAAAAGCCGTTTCACACAATAAAAATCAAGGGTAACATATGTTCATTATCAGACTAATACATTACACAAAAGTTATTAGTAAAAAAAAACATGACGACCTTAAGTAATGATAAATATATTTTTAAAAAATCTGATTAATTGCTTTAAAATACTATACTAATTAGAGGCGTTTGTTTCCATTTCATGTTTAAAACAAACATATTGAGAGTGTTTGTAACAAACTATGAAAATGTTACTGAAATGTGAAGAAATATTTAATATGAAATAAATATACCTACACTGCACACTTACTATGATGTAAACACCAAGGCTAATATTGGCCTGCATATTTTTGTCAATGTTAAACATTTAAGCAAAATTATAACACACTTAATACTTGGCTATTCATTTTACAAGAACCTAAAACTCTCAGAATGCCAGTAATTGCATTACAACCCTATGCATTTTCTGGCAGGCTAACCGTTTATGAATAAGTATCTAAAACCATTACCAACATTCTTTGCAGCAGTAAGTCAATTAAGCTGCATACAGTATGTGTTGACTCACATATTTATGGATGCAATGAGACAAAGGCACACTCCTTCTCGACACCGAAAGTTCTTGTGTTTAAAGCCAGTACATAAACGATCCCAGACATACTGTCAACCAAAAAAAAAAAGGGAAGTACAAAAAAAAATAATTAGGTGTTGCATTTTGTAACAAAGCTGAACCCCTCTGTACTGTACATGCCATGATGTCAAAAATAGCTGCAGAACCCCACATACCACTGAGAAAAACAGATGACACTATTAAATATGTTTTTACTTTTAAACTAAATTTACTTTTGTTTTGTTCCTTACTTTGTATGAAAGATTTACTTCAGTATATGTTGCAGGCCTGGCAAACAAGGCTATTTATATATGGAGCTGAACTACGTAAATAAACTCAGATGTAAACAAGTAAGTTCCCCAGTAAACTAGAAAGGGATAATACTGCTATGCAAAAGGAGTCTTACCTGCTTAGCATTTTTGTAAAAACCTGTACTAATTTAAGCATATTGCTGGCCATACAAGGAAGATATACTTGACTGATTTCTCAATCTCTGCTCTATAGGTGGTCCAAGTCTGTTTATTTTAAAACTAAACTACAATATCGTTCCAGTTTTTAAGGTATTTTGGATGCTTCTAGGGCAGGCTGTCAGGAAGTTCAGGATTCATAAAAACAGCATCTCAGAAATAATGCAGATCCAAAACATGAAATCACTTGCCCAGCTTGTGCTTACATTCTTTTAAAAAAATGCAGTCTTCAGATAACGCTCTTTTTTATTTGCCAAATCCTTAATTACATTTGCGGTGTGTAGGGAGAGAATATGAATCAACTAGCGCAGGCACACATCAATAGTGCCAAGTCATTCACATAACTCTAGTTTCATTTTATTTTTATTTTTCTTCTTTTGAGTGTTGCACGAGATGGTTGTTGTGCCAGTTATAAAATGAGCTCTGCTGGTCTAAGTAAATGTACTCATTTATTTATCTGTTAGTCCTGTGCAAGAGTACATTTCAATGCTTTGTCACGCCACCCCCCCCCCCCCTCTATCCCCATCCCCATCCCCATACCTAAAAAAGTTGTTTTGAGAAATATACAAGTTAATGAACAAGAAACCGAGTCAGTATTTATTGATAAATTCTATCAATATATTTTGTGAAGAAAGTCAACTTGAATTGGACCCTTGAGTAAACCAAACAGTTGCTTCTATAATGCATTTTTGAGCTTAAGGATGACAGGTTTAATAAAAATGTTTTTTATAACGTCCAATGTATGTTACACATTTCTAAAGAACCTAATTCCAGCAACAAGGTACATGTTCAGATAAATGTTATACATTGTCCATATTAAAAACTCATGCAGGGGCTGAGCTGAGCTGATTCTGGCTTGCTGAAACTCATAAGGGACGCCTGTGACTCACCATTGGTGGAGCAGCCTGGTCCATCAGCTTGAGAATGAGATTTTGTGACTGCTCTCGAACTTGGTCTTTGGCATCGCCCAGTCTGTCAATCAGTGCTGGAAGAACTACAAATGGACACAGTAAAAGGTTTGATTGAGAAACGTGTTAATTCTGTTGGAGTTTTTTACAGAAATGCAGGAATGCTTCAACAACATTTTGTACCAAAGTCAGTGTGAATAAAGGGTGATAGATTCTGTTTAATTTTTAAATGTGTAAACTTTGGAATCAACTCAAATTGTAGATGGAAAAGACTGCTAAAGAAAAATTGAATATGAAATAAATTTGCTTAGGACTGTACTATCCCTAGTCTACATGCGCATTCAACTTCTGTCTGCAAAGGTTCTCCTACAAAATATTTGGAATGTATTTGGTTCCATTGAAAATCAAGCCACCGATATCATCCCCCCCCACCTCCCGCCCCGCCAAAATCAATCTTGTCACATTTTTTAAAATAACATAGTAGTGGTTTTAGTCACTTAACAATTCATAAGACTTGAAGGAAATAGTTTTTATGCAATCAGAGAATGACAAATTTTGCGCAACTGCACATTGTGTGTACAACATTTGTGCAACAATTGTTGACAACTTGACAGTTCAAACGGGTCAGACAATAGTAGCTTGTCATAGTCAACTATATCCCAGTGCGTCTATGGTTTTATTTGGGCAGTGTGCCCAGTCTTCAGGCCTATTTTATGATAAAAGGCAAACTTAAAAATAGCCAGAGATAAAATAGAGTAGGCCTAGGTTTCTTTATTACTTCTGAAAAGAATCACATTCAAAATTTACCATAAAAACCACTGTACAAGTCGATTTTCTAGGCATTTTTGCGGGGCCCTTAAAAAGGGGGGAGCGACTAATACACCAGTCCAACGTATGTGCTGGTGTGTCTAATATTAAAACTACTGTACCAGTGCCACAATGGGATTACTACAACCACAGTTCTGGCTCACACAAACTTAACGGTCAACAACCTGATTTTCTTTTTTTAGGATCTACGGCATTCAGGTCATGTTGCTAGGTAGAAACACAAAACCACTGTTCTAATTAAAAGTTTGTATTTGTTACTCTCAATACTCTTAGTCATTTTGAATGTTAAAACGCAAGCTTTCCGACTCTTGACTGACCGCTCAAACGTCACAGCTATACAGCTTCACTGTTAACACAATAGTTGTCAGTCTCTACGAATTTCCTTATTCCCACCCTCCTGAGCCATTGGTTTGTCAACATTCAAACTGAACTCGCCTGAGATCCGTAGCAAATAGCTATTGGTTAGAAAGCATAGTAAACTTTTCAAGTCTTCCAATTCTTTGTAACTGCACTGCTATCATAAAGACAGGTGGCTTTGAGACTGGATGAAGTAGGACAGTAAGAAAAAAAAAAAAAAAAGCTACGCAACAGGTTTGAAATTGTGCGTTGTTGAATTTGCCTTAATACATGTTAATTGCAATGCTGAAAAAACAGCACGAAAGAAAATGGCGAAAGAAAAATGAGCCGATAGGAGGAGGAAAGTGTTTATGACCCGATGTAGAAAACATTGTGTTTGAATGGAGTACTTTAATGACTTTAATACATACTGTAACTTGTTTTACATGTCAGTGCAACGCAGTGATAGACTTGTAAAGTATGGTTATGGTATTGATTAACAAAACAAAATGTATTTGTACTGCTGGAAATTTAATGCAATTGTACTGCACCGTATGCAACAAAGAAAAAATGTGTATACTAGTTATTCAATGGTGCACTGTTTAGTTTATTTTTTTATTTTTTTTGATGAAGCAGCACTGTTTCATACTTTTCTATTAAATTTTAATTAAATACAACAAATTTGTAAAAGCCAATGCATACTGTCTAAGTAAGGTTTTGTTAAGAAATGTTCAGTAAAGCAAAGATGATATTTTTTAACTTGTTTGGGTACTTGATAAGCTAAAATAAAATAGCGATAGGTTAATACAGATGTGATGTGGGCTGTCGAACTTACGTTCTATTAATTATAACTTTAAATTTTGAAAAACAGAATAGTTTCTAGTAGTTTAACTAAAAACACTAAAATTATGAATGGAATAAATTAATATAATATAAAATAATAAAAAAAAACTAAACCTGTGTATCTCTCTAGTTATCGGTGTTGAGCATGTAGGAAAAAAATTTAAATTGTAAATAAATAAATAAATAAATAAATAAATAAATAAAAGGTGTTTTCCAAAAATGGAAGTCTCAAAAAGGGGGGAGCAATTTTACGCCAATGCAACCTATAAAACGATTTTTACAGTACTGTAAAGTGGCATCTAGTGGGTATTCAGGTACTGCATACAGAAAACAACCTAAAAATGTCAGGACACCAACTAGACAGATTTCCACATTTCCTCAATCCTGTGTTTTGAACAAAGTCAATTTTACTTAAATCTCATTTTAATCCTGGAATTCTTGTGAAAGATTAGGAGGTTGTGTTGGAGCACTGCAAGAATAATCCCAAGAACACTTGAGTGGCAGCTGTCAAAATGTCAATTTAACATGCTGTATACTGTAAAAAAAAGCAGTACCACAAAACATGTGAAAGATCAAAGCAGATTTATTTCCGAGAATGAATAACCACAACTTGTTCAGAAAGAAGCTTTGCAGCTTTTATACACATGAACAGGCTCCATCTAATCTGCCCATACAGTTCTGAAAAAGTTTCAATTTATAATAGTCATTTGCTTTAACAACATTAAAATGTGAAAAGGGCCCTGCAGCAGGATAGCATCAGAAAGGAGACTTGGCATCAGGAACGCAAGACACAGGGGCCAAAATAAAAGGTTCAAACAAAACGGAAAACAGGAAAAAACACTCTTTACTGTCAGGCTGGGCAGTCTCCTTCACTGATGGTTCTCTCCTATACTCCGCCAACAAAGGGTCTAGCTCCCTTTATATACCATGTGTCAGGGGCTTAAATGACCATCAATTATTCAAATCAAGCCTCATCTTTATTAACACAACCCCCCCCCCCCCCCCCCCAAACACACACTATTTACAAGGCAGGCTTAAAAATCGATTTTATTTCAAATCCGGTAAAAACTAGGGGTGCTCCGATAAATCGGTGGTCTATCGGCACTGCACCGATAAGGAAAACGCAAACGGCTATCGGCAGTTTTTGTTATTTTAGCCGATAATGTACACTGATATTGAATTTCGTCCAGCACAGAATTTAATGTTTGGTCAGGCGTGCTTACTACTGTACTACAGTGGCATCCTTCATCAAATTAATTTCTCAACATTAACATGTGACAATACATTTACTGCAAGGTTTCCCGCCGCCAGTGTAATATGAAAAACCGCATGGTTTACCGCTCCCAGTGTAATCAGACCTTGAGGCAACAACAGTACTTAGAATGAAGTCTCATCGTCATGGGAACAGTCTACAGTTAGTATATACTAGCATAAAGAAGTGTGCCCGTATTCATATGGAGGCTGTGTGGTCCAGTGGTTAAAGAAAAGGACTTGTTCAAATCCCACCTCAGCCACTGACTCATTGTGTGACCGAGTCAGTCACTTAACCTCCTTGTGCTCCGTCTTTTGGGTGAGACGTAATTGTAAGTGACTCTGCAGTTGATGCATAATTCACACACCCTAGTCTCTGTAAGTCGCCTTGCATAAAGGCGCCTGCTAAATAAACAAAAATAAATAAATAAATAAATAAATAAATAAATAAATAAATAAATATGTATATTTATACACAGACAGAGATTGTTTAAAACTATGATGCAGCATTTTAACGTTTAAATGTTCATAAAAAATGTACCAAAATGCACATCCCTGGAATTTATTAGCCTTTGTGTTAACAACTCATTTAGTATTCAATGGATCGGATGCAATATTTTTGGCATGTGCATTTCAGGAACGCATGAACAGAAAAGCTAGCACGACCTCTCTATTATTATTATTATTATTATTATTATTATTATTATTATTATTATTATTATTATTATTATTATTATTATTACTACTATTTGTTTATTTAGTTATCTACTATTTGTTTATAATACTACTACTACACAACGTACTTCAAAATTACCTTTAGTAATTTTTATTTATCTTGCTTAGTCTGCACTGGTTGCGGATGTATACGGCAGCATTTTGAAGCAGGAATTCATTACTGTGCAGTCTTTTGTTAAGTAACAAATTCAAGCTTGACTGAATTTTGTAACCGGATATTTGTCATTTTTGTTTCTGAATAAGTGAACAATTTAAGTTGTGCTGCATTTTTAAGCAGTGTATGCTTAAAATAAAAAGTTAACGAACATTGTTGTAGTTGACATTGCATACTTTACATTTTTTCATTTCTATTGTACAGTATAGGTAGAAGTTATAATTAAGGCCCTGTGTAAATCTCTCACTGGCTGCACGGAAATCATGAAATTAGCCCAATACCGTGACTTTTACAATATTCTTAAGAAATAAAAATAAATTTCATAATTATTTGGTTGTCCAATTTTTCAAGAGGGATGTTAAAAAAAAAAAAAAAACACATTAACAAAACTGTACAGCTCTGCTGTATGCACTATTTGCCATGCACATAGTGCTGTGCAGTGATTGTCATGTGACTACAGTACGCAATCTAGGCGGGAAATTAAAATACTACACACTGTAAAACAAGAAAATGGATATCTCTAAAAAGGCTAAAAATGTGTCTGCAGCAGATCATGTAAAGCAGTATCCAGCATGAGTTTTACACAGCGATGGAGGTAAGCTCTTCTGTACGTCCTGCAACGTTACTGTAGATCATTACCGAGAATCGACTGTTGACGGGCATTTAGATTCAAGTATTCACCGAAAGAGAAAGGCGAAAATTCAGCGCAGTACTGCGACTGCTTTACTTGCAAAGAAACAAAAAAAGGTGACTTCCATGTTCCAAAAGTCCACTGAAAACGATGAAGCACAAAACACATTAAAATTGACCGGACAGAGGCGTTTGTTTGTGCAAACATCCCTCTTGAAAAATTGGACAACCAAAAGTTACATAAATTCTTCAGACTGAGTGTAGCGATTCCTTCATCGGCCCAGCTGAGACATGAACACTTACCTAAAGTTGCCGAGTAACACAAGCAGAAGATTATGGAATTGGTAAGTCTGGTTGCTTATCAGTGGTCACACTGACGAGTCGACCAATGCCCAAGATCAGTATGGGTTACACATTGTATTTGTTTTGCAAGACCTAAGATGAAACTGCATCTGATGTACTAGAACTGAAAGCTGTCCTTGCAGATACACTTTACCTACAGGCTGTTAATTACAACACCATTTCACAAGCTATTGTAAAGTGCTTGAATAACTTTGATCTTGATTTTGATGATGTCCGTGCATTTCTCTATTTGATATTTTAAAAAAAAGTGTGAGTGTTGTAAAACAAATGTATAAATTGCTGTCAAGCACACGCGCTACAACGTTATTCTTTGTATTCATTATCTGAAGTAAATGCAATAAGTAAACAATACCTGTTCATTTGTCAAATACCAGTAAACAATATCTATTCATTTTATTAACCCCTACAATTATAAAACAGTTTACATATAGGCCCTATGTCTTGTTCTAGTAGTTTACCTGCATCTATTATCATTATCGGTCAAGAAAATCTTTAAAATCGGTGCACGCCTAGTAAAAACATTTGACACTATCCACACTAATATTCAGAAATATCACAATATAAAAAGTGAGACAATTGTGACATTTAGTGAATAGAAAACCTGACTAATTGTCTAGATTATACCCTTGACTAAAACAGAAACTTAATCTGCAATATAAAAATAAATCTGTCATCCTCCCTCAGTAACAAGGTGGGGTGTGAGCACACATCATAAAGCAGAAGTGTGGTAATGAGACTGACAATGCGTGAGTGTGGTAATGTTTTTAACCCAAGCACTTCTCCAGAAACACTGATGTGTTCAGCAAGGAATGCACTACCGGCTAAAAGCAGAACAATGCTCTGCTCCCCTGCACAGTTTCTACAACACCAGACGGTTTATTATTTATTTATTTATTTATTTCTTAGCAGACGCCCTTATTACTAGGATATGAGCACAATGGTGCTCTTTCAACCAACTCCATTCAGAAAGAATAATATCACAACTAACCTTCTGCACGACTGCAGTCTGTAACACAAAAATGCTGCCTCTCCCTTTAAAAGTATGTGTCTATATTTATGAATGCGCTATGACGTCGGTCTGTATAAAAAAAAATGCATATCGTGTTTAAATAAACTGCAGTGCGAGAAGGACGGTAACAATTTAATCGAATACAAATGCTTAGAAGTGTTAAGGTGCTGTATTAACCAGAAGAATACAGGATCCCCAGTTTCATGATTGTAACCAAACAGTTGTGATTGTAACCAAGCGTGTGAGAGTTCTGACCTGTGTTAAAAACAGCGAAAAACTAACACACAAGGTTTGTGTGTTGCACAGGTGCCATTAACAAAATGCTCTGAAAACTTAAAATAATTTTAATGATGGGCTGCAATACAATAAAAAGCACAATTAAAACAAAAAGTGAAATGTTACTATCAAGCTGAAAAAAGTTCTTTGTGAACTCCAATAAACCTATGTTCTTTCATCAGTCAAATCGCAGGGTGCTCAAATAAAAACTTGAGACAGCACTAACATTTTTTTCGTCTGTTGCATCTTCTTTAGCAGCCGCAACTATCCCAGTTATAAGAGTCGGTTAGATTGTTTACCGTCAGGAGTTTAAGGATGATTTAATTGCGCAGCAGATCCCCTAGTTAGATGAGCTGAGAATATCTCTTTAGCCAAAGATCAGACACAGTAATTGAAGACGTTACCATAGTGAAAAACAGTAATGTAGCACAAGTTTTGTAGTAATGCAGGGTCCGCTGTTGCAGGGAAAACTAAAAGTGTATTTCTCAAACTGACCATTTAAGAAAGGTGAAAGCAGAACACACAGAAATACTTGGGACTGTAGTTAGTTTTATTCTCAGCAGTACACTGCCTAAAATTTAGGGAATTAAATTAAATGTACTGCTGCTTACTTGACTGCAGTAAAGAAAATATATTAAAAAAAACCTGCTATTCACTAAATGTCGCTCTCCGATTGTGATAATGAAAATATCAAACACATGAGAACATGCTTGCTGTGTTGTATTTAATACTGTAAAACAGCAGAACAAACGCACTGCAATTTCAACTTGTTTTCACTGAAAAATAAATGGTAACAGGTAATAAGGGCGGTCTGTGTTACCTGCTGTCAGAACAGGACTTGACTAACACTGAACATAGGAGCAGCAGCATGCTATTAGCACCTTATTTGTGAACAGTTGTAATATGGGAGTCACCAATTCCATACACAACACAATCTTAATATATAAAAGAAGAAAGTTGTCTGTTCCTTTATGCATCCGGACCCCACAGGAGCCAGTGCAACCAAACTTTTTGTGACCTGTTGCCAGCCAATTGGATTTTAAAAAACAACAAACCAATAGAATCCCAGAATCCTGCTCATAGTAGTGAACTATGCAGTGTAATTGTACCGTGATTCATGAAGGATTCCTGCATTAATACAGAGTGAGCACCGCGTGGACATTTCAGGAATGGTGCATGAAAGTAGCATGGATCTTGAGTGAAGGACGCGTTGAGATTGAGTGTCGTCGGGCACAGAGGGGGGCGCTGTGGAGCACTGGCGCTGTATGCTAAATGCTTGTACAGCACTGCTCTATACAGAGTATCACTTCTCTTCCTCTTTAATTATTGCACTCTCGCACATACAGACGTGCTCAAATTCATTCCTCCTGAAAAGTGATGAAATTAAAAGCCATTTTATCATGTATACTTGCATGCCTTTGGTATGTCATAGAATAAAGCAAAGAAGCTGTGAAAAGAGATGAATTATTGCTTATTCTACAAAGATATTCTAAAATGGCCTGGACACATTTGTTGGTACCCCTTAGAAAAGATAATAAATAATTGGATTATAGTGATATTTCAAACTAATTAGTTTCTTTAATTAGTATCACACATGTCTCCAATCTTGTAATCAGTCATTCAGCCTATTTAAATGGAGAAAAGTAGTCACTGTGCTGTTTGGTATCATTGTGTGCACCACACTGAACATGGACCAGAGAAAGCAAAGGAGAGAGTTGTCTGAGATCAGAAAGAAAATAATAGACAAGCATGGTAAAGGTAAAGGCTACAAGACCATCTCCAAGCAGCTTGATGTTCCTGTGACAACAGTTGCAAATATTATTAAGAAGTTTAAGGTCCATGGAACTGTAGCCAACCTCCCTGGGCACAGCCGCAAGAGGAAAATCGACCCCAGATTGAACAGAAGGATAGTGCGAATGGTAGAAAAAGAACCAAGGATAACTGCCAAAGAGATACAAGCTGAACTCCAAGGTGAAGGTACGTCAGTTTCTGATCGCACCATCCGTCGCTTTTTGAGCGAAAGTGGGCTCCATGGAAGAAGACCCAGGAGGACTCCACTTTTGAAAGAAAAACATAAAAAAGCCAGACTGGAATTTGCTAAAATGCATATTGACAGGCCACAATCCTTCTGGAAGAATGTCCTTTAGACAGATGAGTCAAAACTAGAGCTTTTTGGCAAGTCACATCAGCTCTATGTTCACAGACGAAAAAATGAAGCTTTCAAAGAAAAGAACACCATACCTACAGTGAAACATGGAGGAGGCTCGGTTATGTTTTGGGGCTGCTTTGCTGCGCCTGGCACAGGGTGCCTTGAATCTGTGCAGGGCACAATGAAATCTCAAGACTATCAAGGCATTCTGGAGCGAAACGTACTGCCCAGTGTCAGAAAGCTCTGTCTCAGTCGCAGGTCATGGGTCCTCCAACAGGATAATGACCCAAAACACACAGCTAAAAGCACCCAAGAATGGATAAGAACAAAACATTGGACTATTCTGAAGTGGCCTTCTATGAGTCCTGATCTGAATCCTATCGAACATCTATGAAAAGAGCTGAAACTTGCAGTCTGGAGAAGGCACCCATCAAACCTGAGACAGCTGGAGCAGTTTGCTCAGGAAGAGTGGGCCAAACTACCTGTTAACAGGTGCAGAAGTCTCATTGAGAGCTACAGAAAACGTTTGATTGCAGTGATTGCCTCTAAAGGTTGTGCAACAAAATATTAGGTTAGCGGTCCCATCATTTTTGTCCATGCCATTTTCATTTGTTTTATTATTTACAATATGTTGAATAAAAAATCAAAAGCAAAGTCTGATTTCTATTAAATATGGAATAAACAATGGTGGATGCCAATTACTTATTTCAGAGAAAATTGTGCATTCTTCGTTTTTTGTGGAGGGGTACCAACAAATTTGAGCACGTCTGTATGCTCCAGTTCAAAATCAATAAAACAACCTAATTTTCTTACTGCAGAATGAAATGCATGTTAACACAATAATGCATGTTACAAAATAAGTAATTGTCATTATTTTCAGACACAAAAGGGTTGTTCAACAGTATGTTAAAATAGCGAAAATATTTCACAGAGAACACATCTCGCCATAAACCCTTTACCACCTATACTTATCACAATAAAATTCAAGTTGTTTTAAAATCTACATAAAAAATGCCACTATTAAAATTTATCAGAAAACAATGCTGGTCGCACCCGATCGGACTAGAATCAGTCGATTGAATGGGACGTTATCAAGGAAAATCATCCCATAGGAATGGTCCAGTAGGTACTTACTAGCCTCCCAACAGGCAGAGTAGGTCCGGATCAAGTTCTTTAATGGACGTCGGGATGTAGTAGCTGCTAGAGGGTGCTAAACAAGCATTGTTGAAATAGTAACAGTTAGATTTATGGATAGAGATTAGGCTTAGGGGTAGAGATTAGGTTAGTGGTAGACATTAGGTTTAGGGGTAGAGGGTAGATTTAGGGGTTAGGAGGCTAGTAGGTACCTACTTTATAACATCCCATTGAATAGACTGATTCTAATCAAATCGGCTTGTGGTATGGTTTGCCCCATTTTCATTTATTAATTCTTACAAAAAGCAAAACTAACTATCCAGCAGGAAAATCCTGATGGATTAAATTAAAAATAAAAAATCGTCTAGAGCTAATTAACTCAATTCGGGAATTCTGGAAAACAAAGATGACAGCGTGTGCAACAAAGATGACGTGCAACAGCTTCATTGTTGTACCATGTGCTGCCAGTGGTTGTAAGAAAAAAAAAAAAAAAAGGCTTCTATGGGAATGAAAAAAATGAACACAATTATTAAAGCTCCGCAGAGTTGTTTGTGTGTTCATTTCTTGTACAGTGCATTATGTTAATTTGTGTGCAAAATATTTTTTTTTTTTTGTAGGTTTGTCAGCTTGTACATAAAGTCTGGAATTTAAAAACAACTAACAATTTTAGCAAAATATGGTTTTTTTGCCAGTACTTTGTTTTGATTTTTTTTTTTTTTTTTTTTTTTAAATATAAAAAAACATAGTATACAACTTTAGATCAATATACATTAAACCAGACAACAAAACACTTAATCCCCAATTTCTTCTACCACATTTAAGTTAGCTTACTTAAATAAAAATCTATTGATTGACCCACCAAATAAGCCATTTCTTATTGATAATTGGTAAGAAATTATATTTTCTCACGCCACGGTGAGAATAATAAAAAAAAAGTAAACAATAGTAAAATACCCTTTGTCTGAAGCCTCATTGTAAATAATGACACTAAACAGCATGTACTACTTTAATCTTAAAAAATGGAGTGCCAAAAAGCAATGTTGCAAAAGTGTTAAATTAATTAGGCAGCCTGTTTCTTTTCTAATATATCGGAGGGGAAAAAAGCACTGGGGTCCTCACAGTACATAATGTTCAGGGTTAGAAACTCACGCTCGGCCGAGGCAAATTAAATCTGATGAGGACTAGTTAATGTCTGTGTCTCAGTAGTCCTTTGGGAGTTCTTAAAACAAACGTACATATATACTCTCATGTTCACAGTGTTGCATTAAAAAAACTGCAGGAAAGTCAATTTTCTAACGGGGTGTATTAGTGGTGAATAGAGTCACTCGGAACTGAAACCTCCCTTCACCTCCCCTGTAATGCCAACCTCACTTAATGACATTTTACGTTTTGACTTCTCCCTCTTCTCCCCAACTCCACAAACCAGCCAGCATTTTTGTAAATCGCAACACATGTAATGAACAATAAATAAAACATTTTATTTGTGTCTGTGTCAATTTCAGATGGAGCTTCGTGGTCAGCAAGGTGATACGACTGAGAGAATTCTTTCCCTGTCACCCCACCTGGTGCGGTCAGTGTCAGTTTCTCAGCACACAGTACAGTAATCGCTCAATAACGAGGTGACTGATCGATCTGTGAGCGTTTACCAAGGTGCATTTGTTAATTTAAATAAATAAATGAATAAATAAATAAATAAATAAATAAATAAATAAATAAATAAATTAAATTAAATTTATAACAGTGTTTATTTTTTTTTTAAAATGTAAGCCTATTTTTAGGGACTCCAACTGTTGTTGATTCCAATTTAGGCATTCCACATAGGGACTAGTACATTTACATCAGGACTAGCAAGTTTCAAAAAGGTACTAGGCCTACTAGTTCTAGTACCACAATATTGTTAGTTTCTAACCTTGAATGCTACGATATATTCTCTTATTAAAAGCACTGTCACTAGAACACAAAATAAATCAAACACCACAAAGCTTAAAATCGAATGTGGCCGATGTCTGCGTTATCTATATAAAATCGCAGAATTAAATAAGAATATTTCATAGCTAAGTCTAGTTTTAAATGTTTTTACTGTAGAACGAGTCTTCTAAATAACCACACGTATCTGGAAAGATTACATTTACACTGACTGTTGGCCATTTTGTTTTTGGTTTTTTTATGTTTTGTTTTTTTATGTACAGGTATTTATTTGTTTTACATTTGACCCATTAACACCGGTGATTGTTATAAAGAAAATGTGTTGTCATAAGAAAACAGAATCTTAAAAGAACAAATGGGACTGCAAGAAATAAATACTATGAATCACACTACATTCAGCTGCATGTACTGTAATCAGAGACCAGAGCTGAAATACATTTTTTGTGACCTTGTTGATCAATTAGACAATGACAGGGTTGTGTTTTTTGTTAATGGATGACTTATTGAGGTTGTTTCACCCTCTTGTTTTGTTACTATGGCAACCATGTGCATGTCTATGAGTACACTCACTTGGACAGGACTGAATCTAGCTGACAGAGGCAAAATGTGGAGAAGTAACACAAATATGCTAATTACAGTCACTCCTGCACCTCACCCCCCTCATTTCTTCTTCTGGCACGGATCAATCCAGTACCAATCGCCCATAATTTAGTCAAGTTGCTACATCTTAAATATTTAGATTTACTGGATCAGAACCTCTCTTTCCCAATGCCAATGTACTTCTGAGTACACGATGCTTCAAAAACAAGCTATTCTGAAGCATGCAATTTAACATAGGCTACAGCTTTTGTCCTCCAGACACAAAAGGAAACATCAGAGAAGTTCCTGTTTCAGATTAGGGACACACCACTATGCAAACAGAAGATCTAAATATAGAGCTGCACGCTTTGAAGTCAACAGCAAATCAAATGTAAAAACAATGTCTTTAAATGACTGCAGTGTTTCTTCTGCGGCTGCTGTAGTTCATCCATTTTGAATTCAGTCATTCATAGCATTAGTTTTAAAAAGTGCAAATCAGAGATGGGCAGGAGATGCTGGCTTGTCGAAGCCGCGTGTGTAATTCGATTGTCCTCCTCTGTTCTTGGTAGTGTGGTACTGCTGCTAGGCACTCATCAGGCTGAGTTCAGGTTCACAGGAGCAGACCAATATAATTAAAGGCATTTAATGACAAATCATTGACACAGCATGGTCCTTTTGATGTAAACAGCAGTAGGATGTCAGGTATCCCACAGGCCCTGTCCACACTACATAACCGATCTCGAGAACTGTACTCAAAACGTTGTAATTAATCCAGCTCAAAGCGTCCACACTGAAGTACCGTTTCATGTTGCGTCGGTCTTAACGCGTACAAACACTATTAAAAATAGATTGTTTACAGTTTCTAGCAGCGCAATGGACTGTGGGTTTTAATACGATAGTATCCCACCATGCACAGTTTACAACCTTGCGCCCGTGCCCAAGGAAGACCTAGCGTTTCTTAGCATGAACATTATGGTTTTGTTTAAAACACAAAGGTACATTTTATCATAATGTGTACCTTTCATTTTGAACTCTGCAGTTTTTGACCGATTTCATCGCTCCAGATATCAATCAGTGTTGGAGATATTTTTGATTAAAAAAAAATTAAATAAAATCTGATTTAAATCAGTTTTTTTTTTTTTTTTTAAATTAAAACCGATTTCTTTGATTTTTTTTTTATATATTTTTAAATTATGGATTTTTTTTTTGTAGTACCATAGTTGTAGCTCTGCAGTACCTCCAAGCTAAATTTAAGTATATTGCAAATGGTGGTTTGTGAATAGTTACATACCAAACTAAAATTACTCAATCTTAAATGAAAACATAAATAAAGCAAATTATTTATCATTGTGGCATCCTCTAAATGTGAACTACAATATGTGAACTACAAGAATTTAGCGATGGAGTGCGCCAGAGAAAAATACCCCTCACTCATTCTCAGTCATTCTTTCTTTTATTTTTCTTTCTTTGATTTCCTTAGGACTACTTTGCTTTTTATTGTGTGTTCAATTGTTAAAGTTCCTGATTGCACCACTAAATAAACCTGGTTTCAGCAGGTCTTAACACAGTGCTCAATTGTCTAATTTGGGACCCCACTGCACTGTCATCAGAATCGCTTCGGCGAATATGTTAATGATGGGGCAGGCGCTCTATAACGGGGCAAGACATGTCTTCAGAATACCATTTCAGTGCAGTATTTTGTATTAGTGTCCACACTTCTGACAAACCACACTATCTGATGCAATCTAATTAGAACCAGACTTGACACTACCCCCTGAGGTGGTCTTAAGCACGGTATTAGAACGCTGCGTAGTGTAGATGCTTACCGTATTTTAGCACTTTTAAGCTGGTTTAAAGGCAACTAATACGGGTGTGGAGAAGGCCATAGTTCAGTTCCTATCCACTCTTTTTTCTTTACATAATGTAACAACCCACTACAAATACAGCCATAACACATTTTCAGATGCAACCACAAATAGCTGGTCCACACATGTTTAAAATATACATTTCAAAAATTTAGTTTAGGATTGAAACAAATCTACTTACCAGCTCCTACGTTGCCTTTAAAGTGATCCGATAGCCGGTCTACAAATGCACTTACAAGATCTATCCCGAGTAACGTCACCTGAAAGAATGGAAACATCATTAATCCAACTACAGCACCCAGCATTGAAAAAAAAACACAAAAAAACTCAAATACTTATAAAATTACTTGTCTAAAAAAAAAATAGTTTAAATGTGATACTGTATGTGGGGGAAAACAAAATTAAAAACAAACAAAAAGCTGCATATGATTCCGTGGTCAGTACTTCAGGACTATACTAAACTAGTACGCTAGTTGGCAGTAATTGTAACGAACCAAGAAATTCCAGATAGTCCCCAGGTGCGTATTAAAAATGTCCCCAATTGCAACAAACTCCAGATGATGACTGCTGTCCCCTAGATGTTCCTGATATACGGTACCAGAAAAAAAAACATCAAACTTTGTAGACTAAGTAGAAGAGTTACAGTACTAACTCAAGTTAAAATAGAAACCTCATTAATGCCACATTTTCTAATAAAACTGATATCAAATACATACAATACAAAATATGTTTAACATTTAGCAGAGCTTTCAATTTTTAATAAGGCATGAAATCTAATGAAATAAAACCCGATAATGTTACACTTTTATTAGTCACTCCAAGGTCTCTAAATTGAAATCTTTAGAAGTGTTCCCTTAATTCGATAGGTGTAAAGATATTAGGCAACTACGATTGTTTTGTATTTTCAAAGAGTCTGGCCGAATGATATCCAGATGTTATCGCTGTTTACAAGATCCATTTGTTACACACAATGAAAGGAAGTTTAAAGACGATATAGTTTATCCAAGATGGCAGTCAGAAGACTGATAGTTGCTGGAACCATGGCTGCAAACTAGAGGAAGAGGGCATCTTATTGACCCCGTACTTCAGGTTTCCTTCTTGCATGTTGGGGGGGGGGGCTGGATGGACCGAGCGTCATCAACAGTCAGGCATGACTACACATCAATTGCCAGATGGTGTGACCATCATCTCCAAATACACAACGTGGTAGCACGATGGGCAGGCAGCACACATGCGCAGATTTTTTGAGAACAGCAAATTCCAAGTATGGCTGTTACTACTAACAAGATGCAATGAGTGATGCTGCAGCTGTCACTGAATAAAAAAAAATAAAAAAAAGTTTCATAAATTTGTGTCTAGTTTATATAGATTATAATCCAAAGTACAGTAATCTGTTTAGAATAACTATTTTAGTAACACCCCTGTCCTTCCCTTTCTTCTGGTCGAGGTCCAATCATAATGGTGTCAAAATGATGAGGGTTTGGTTGGTATCTCCCTGGGTAAGGGATGGGAGGGTCATCACATTCGATTGACAAATTATGAAGTACCACACATGCGACGATTATTTGGCTTGCTCTTGCCTTCTTATGACTCTTATTGTATTTCAGCTTTGTGGGTGATGTGGGATTTGGCGCTGGTGTGAGAAGATACCTCCTTGGATAGCCTTAGTCACAGTAGTTCAAACAAAGTAATACTGCAGTTAAAATGCCTACCCCAACCTTTAATGGTAACGTACAGTACCGTATTCATTTGGATTAACACCGCAGAGTTTATTTTAAATTGCTAAAAAAACAGCTGTGGCACTTATTCAAGGGTGGCAGTAATTAGAAGTACTATGGTTTTCGAAAGGCGCAATTTGAGGGAGGCTTATATTGAAGTTTATTTCTGTGGATGCAACTTGACCAGGATGACGAAGAAGTCCACAACTTTAAACTGAAAGCTCGCAGATCAGATGAGATCAGTGTTTGACTAGGTGAGGACACATACCAGTGTAACGTGGAGAGGGAAATAATAACGAGAGAGAAATGTCAGTTCAACAGAGGTCAGTTTATTTTCCCTTTCTTTTCTTACAGCCGTTTCAGTCACAGGGCTGAACTCTAATATACAGTGAGTTTCTTTCTCTACAATCAAACACTCACGGTCTCCTGATCCAGGCAGGGCTACAGTGAGGAAGAGGAGTTCATATTTGGTGTGACCACCCTTTGCCTTCAAAACAGCATCAATTCTTCTAGTTACAGTTGTACAAAGTCAGGGATTTTGTAGGCATATAGTCAGGTGTATGATTAAACAATTATACCAAACAGGTGCTAATGATCATCAATTCAATATGTAGGTTGAAACACAATCATTAACTGAAACAGAAACAGCTGTGTAGGAGGAATAAAATTGGGTGAGGAACAGCCAAAAACTCAGCTAACAAGGTGAGGTTGCTGAAGACAGTTTACTGTCAAAAGTCATACACCATGGCAAGACTGAGCACAGCAATAAGACACAAGGTAGTTATACTGCATCAGCAAGGTCTCTCCCAGGCAGAAATTTCAAGGCAGACAGGGGTTTCCAGATGTGCTGTCCAAGCGCTTTTGAAGAAGCACAAAGAAACGGGCAACGTTGAGGACCGTAGACGCAGTGGTCGGCCAAGGAAACTTACTGCAGCAGATGAAAGACACATCATGCTTACTTCCCTTCGCAATCGGAAGATGTCCAGCAGTGCCATCAGCTCAGAATTGGCAGAAAACAGTGGGACCCTGGTACACCCATCTACTGTCCGGAGAAGTCTGGTCAGAAGTGGCCTTCATGGAAGACTTGCGGCCAAAAAGCCATACCTCCGACGTGGAAACAAGGCCAAGCGACTCAACTATGCACGAAAACACAGGAACTGGGGTGCAGAAAAATGGCAGCAGGTGCTCTGGACTGATGAGTCAAAATTTGAAATATTTGGCTGTAGCAGAAGGCAGTTTGTTCGCCGAAGGGCTGGAGAGTGGTACACGAATGAGTGTCTGCAGGCAACAGTGGAGCATGGTGGAGGTTCCTTGCAAGTTTGGGGCTGCATTTCTGCAAATGGAGTTGGGGATTTGGTCAGAATTAATGGTCTCCTCAATGCTGAGAAGTACAGGCAGATACTTATCCATCATGCAATACCATCAGGGAGGCAGCTGATTGGCCCCAAATTTATTCTGCAGGATGACAACGACCCCAAACATACAGCGAAAGTCATGAAGAACTATCTTCAGCGTAAAGAAGAACAAGGACTCCTGGAAGTGATGGTATGGCCCCCACAGAGCCCTGATCTCAACATCATCGAGTCTGTCTGGGATTACATGAAGAGAGAGAAGCAACTGAGGCTGCCTAAATCCACAGAAGAACTGTGGTTAGTTCTCCAAGATGTTTGGGCTAACCTACCTGCCGAGTTCCTTCAAAAACTGTGTGCAAGTGTACCTAGAAGAATTGATGCTGTTTTGAAGGCAAAGGGTGGTCACACCAAATATTGATTTGATGTAGATTTTTCTTCTGTTCACTCACTTTGCATTTTGATAATTGATAAATATAAACTATTAACATTTCTAATTTTGAAAGCATTCTTACTTTACAGCATTTTTTCACACCTGCCAAACTTTCGCACAGTACTGTATATTTTTTATATATATATATTATATATATATATATATATATATATATATATATATATATATATATATATATATATATATATATATATATATATATATATACATATATAATTGCTTAGTCTTTTGCAGAACAATATGCTTAAAATCACACAAATCCTTAGCACTATAACAAACTGGAATCAATTGGTTTGTGAGCACTTGAGGTTTGGAGAGTCTTGATCCTCTGCAGAGTACGAAACCTGAGGATCAGCTCATCCCAACTCATTTGTTCATTGCAATTGGAACTAACTTAATCCGCACCTCAGGAAAGTACCATACTAACTAGTCCGCAACTTAGTGTGCTTGATGTGTACCAACTCCAAATGTTCATTGCAACTGACCCTGTATGTTTAACTTTTGACAGCTCTATTGTAAAGCAACCGAACATTGTGAACCAGCATGCAGATGTATTCCATTCTTGTACCACCTAGGACTTTTAAATAAAGCTTTCAGTAGAATGCAGCAAAGACCCATGTATGGTAAAATGGTTACAAGGTGAGGAATGCTGTTCAGACACTCCCAGCTAACTCTGTCTGAGGAGTCCTGGATTTGCATTCCTTTTGCTAATTTCAAATCACTCTCACCATGCCTCACATACTTACCGAATGCTGGGATAATAGGAAAAATAATAAAAACCTACAGCATTTTTGTCCTAATACAATTTTGTAGATGTTTAAAAATAGGCTAGCAAACAGCTGGTTTGAAAAATGAAATTCCTGATAAAAATGCTTATCTGCTTGTTTGATGCTTGTTGTGAAACATGGCATGGCAACCAGTCCTTAAAATTGGTTAAATGGGAGAAAACATCATGAGATTTGAAGATCGCCTCCATGGACAACACAACGATTTGTGTCCTGTTTAAAACACAGAGATCTGTGTTATGCATGGAGGACATCTTCAGCTCTCTCTCAACAATTCCATGTTAAATCCAAGTTGCTTTATATTCCAAGTAGAATGCAACAATAGAGCAGCAGATAAGCATCAAATTAGGGCTGCAACGAAGGGTACATTTTGACCTTCAAAAGGTTCGAAACACATTACCGAAGGAAGGTTCAAACCTTCAATGGTACTCATTTGCATCATTTACTGGTGACGTCACCATAGCTACTAGTTTATATGTGATTGAAAATCCTATTTTACATGTAATCCATATAAATGGAATAAAACAGGTCACATGTAGTTTAAATATACATTATATAGAACAGTAAATTATGTTTTTATAATTTAAATAAAAATAAAAATAGGCCTACAGGTTTATTTACACGTAATTGAGCCTGCTAGCGATCTATACAGTAATCTTGAATTGCAGCAGCACCAACTGCAGCGGACAAAGCTTTATTTAACAGTTACCGTTCCAAGGAGGTTATCAGTCACATTTTACTACTACTAAAAATATTAATACTAATAATAATAATATGAACTTACGCTTGTCAAGTGACCCCAGAGATTGGCTACACCTCCATGATACGAGTCGCTTGCACAGTTTGCATTCAGCTTTTTTTTGGTTGGCTGGGCATTTAACAAAAAAATCCCAAACAGCAGAGTGGTTTCGAGACACGCTATTCAGGGCTTTTCTGTCGAGATGGCGAATGAAGAAATTAAAAGGTTTGCCTCTGGATAACACGAGCTGGAGCGGGGAGGGGAGGACAGTGATCCGTTTTCAAAATTAAAATTACTAGTGTTAGCGTATATATATTGTATGTTTCAAACATAATCTACCATAGCACTTCTCTTACACCGCCTTGTGCACTAGGTATTCAGTACATATTTTACTGAAACAATACAGCCATTAGAGGTACGAGCCCACTGCTTTGGATACTCTACACTGCTCCAGTTGTACGTAATGTATAACAATGTGGTAGCGGATTTTATTAACTTTTTTTTTACGTAATATGCATTATACAAATCAAAAGATCAAATTTTGCATGCGAGTGACATTTAATGTGTGATTTATAGTAGTCACACGTTGTCAAACAGTTTCTGTTAATAGGAAGAGGAAAAAAAAAAAACACAGCGCGTGAACCCTGACCAATCTTCAAAAGGTTTAAAACAATCTTTGAATCCCTGGCTAGCGAACGAACCTTCAGACACAGCCCTATATAAAATTATATTTTTTTCTATAAAAAGAGTCTGTTATCACTGAGCTGACATACAAAGCAGCATCATTAGTGCCAGCATCACTGTAACTAGAAACCGTGACTTTCTTCCTTCAGGTTCTCAAATTTGAACACTTTTTTAAATGTATTACTACAAAATACTCTAAACCAAGCGAGTACTCTCTGTATGCAAAGTATACTTTGGGTTGGAAATGTTAATTGATTTTGTAGGTTAAAAGGTTAAAAGCACCGAGAAATGGTGAAGGAGTGAAGCGTTCTGGCCTATCCACATAATGATACAAGTAAACTTTGTTCACACACCCACATTGTAACAGATTAATTCCCATTAAACCAGGTTACCTAACTTTCCTCTGCAAGTAAAGGTAAGCAAATTACCAAAGTGCCTCAGGGATCTGGGTAAATATTTACAAAGAAACAGGATGGAATATTTGCCTACAGTAATTCAGCAACTGGATAACTAGGGAAAAAACTACAGGTTCTAGGTGGCACAGTGGCTAATTGCATTATTGTGTAGTAGCTGGTCACCTCTGGAAGACATGACCAGTAAATCACTCCAATTGTCATACCACACTTCCACATATGAAAAAGGTCTATCTTGTTTACAGAAAGGTTTAACAAACTAAAGTTTTCACTTTTATCCCCCCCCCCCCAATAAAAAAAAAAAAAAAAATAGTAGTTAAATGCTCAAAATGAGATTGAACTAAAATTAAATATCAATGGTTCAGGGCAAGCTGTTCCTTTACTGTGACAACCATTGTGTTTAGTTTTAAAACAAAAACTACTATCAACAAGGTTATCATATTCCATTAAAATAATGTTTTGACACAACAAGGCCTTTAGCTGGCCATCTGGAGGAAAGGCGTTCTGTCTAGCCACAGATTCCCAGAGGTTTCATTTCCCCTACTAATCTGGTTAGGGGTTTTTTGTTTTTCTTCTCCCGAGTGCTAACGGATCACACTGGCACCAAAGCTAGCGAGCATAGGTGGGCTGAAAGGCCTTTTCCCATTTAATTTCTGATGTTCTTATGACACTAAAAAAGTAAACACATTTTGAGGCCTTGTGATTTTATAAACTGTAAAACAAGATAAAGCAATACTGGTGGACAAACTACAGTAGATTAGTTTTTGTCAAACCAGTGGTTTTTAGGGACAATGTACCCCAAAAACCAAACATTCTAGGCTAATGTTCCCTCATTACTGGGCATAAACACTAGTGTCCAAGCTGCCAACAAGTTAGGAATGTGCTGGGCTTCACAATGCAGAGCGGCACAACACCGATGGGCAATTTTGCTGTGCAATACCGCTAGTCCCAAACCAGGCACACATGCATGTGACTTTCAGCTGTAAAATACTGTAGAAAAATTGAATGGTAGTTGTCAGTACCACACAGTAGGCTATGTACTCGATTATATTAATGCACATATGGCCAAAAGTTTAGCATCACCGAGATTCAGACATAATAAATACAAATAAACTATATTAACATAAATTTAGATATTTTAGTTAACATCATGTAATCAAAGAAACAAAATGATATTGCAAAAGTCTACCAGAAATCAGTATTTTATGTTGGATTTCGAAATGTCACAATGGAAAATGACAATGCGATATGTAATTCACTATGTTAACGCAACATTATTCAGCAGGTTTCATTCGACTTTATGAAGCAAAATTAGTTAATTCTCAGGGCTGTGCAATTCATATCGCCCGACGCCCGGGACAACAAGATTTGTGTGAAGGACAACAAGTTTTGCAGTTATACTTTTCCCGTCGGACAAGTAATTTTATTTATTTTTCCTATTTCGTTCTGTTGGTAGAAAGACATATTTTGAGAGAGCCACAAGTTTCTGAAAACTGAATTGAGGAAGTCTAACACCTACACACAAACATTTTAAAAGTGTTCACGTCCCACCCCTATCACTTCTGATTACCTAGATGTGGGACAAACTGTTCTTCTGTTGATTACAAAGAAACCCAGACATGGCTACCAAGAGCGCCTCTGGCAACACACAGACTAATCTTAAAAGGTATTAAATAAGTGATACTGCTTTCTTGATACATGTTAAAATGCAATCTAGTAAAGCAAAAAAAAAAAAAAAAATACCCACACATAACACCACCACCAGTCACTAAGGTATTAGTGGATTAGAAAAAATCATGCTGTGTAAATTTATAAAATAATTTCTCAGTCTACTTTGAGGTCAAGCATGTACTTGTTGGGATATTTACTGTTTAGAAGCATTTCAAGACAAACTTTCCCTGGCAAATTTAGTGATTTTTTTCTTTCGATTTTAGTGTTACTAACCTAGTTTACCATTTACCATATTTACATATTTTTTTATATTCAACCCATTCATGCCTACATTTTTATAATTAAGTTTCCCTTGGTGTACTTGTGCACAGATGTGACTTATGAACATTTCAAGTTTTTTTTTTTTTTTTTTTTTTAAAGTTAGCCTTGGCTATTTTCAAGAAATGTTTTTTCTGTGTCTCATATATGGGACGCCGGGCACTAATGGATACATATTTTAGTATGCTATACATCTTAATAAGAACAATGAATATCTTCCTAGTAGTAATAAACCACAATATTATATATAAAGAACGCTTTGTCAACAGACATTGAAAACAAACTGGGGACCACCTTGACACCACTTTGCCAATCAATGTTGGTGGAAAGGCTTGAAAACAGTCAATGTGCAGTCCAACGTGACATTTACAACACACAAATGTAGCTTTCTTGCCACAATGAGCACAACTCTGCATCTGATTTCTTTGTGGGTAGTGACCTTGCTCATCCTGTCGCACAGCTTCTCCTCTCTTTGGCGTCTTGCAGCGAGTGGCCGATCGCTGCCAGGAGCATTCCGTGCCTCAGCTGAATACTTTAGCCTGTACACATTTATCACCTCTCATCGAAAAGCCAGCAGGTCCAGGGATCTATCCTTGTGCCCTACAGAGTTCCTATACAGGAGCCATGCATTCTGTATGACATCAGGAATGAACATAAAAGGGTACCCACTACTTCTTTGAGCAGATGGAAATTCTGTAGTAGCTAATGTTTTGGTCCGTCCTATCAACTCCACCCATGTACTTGTTGCACCTGTGGCTCATCAACTTCAAATCACCTTCTTCTTAGCCTAAGAGTAGCACCATAGTGACCACGCTATTATCATTCCATTGTGTTACCATCACTCGATTGGTAGAATTGTAGTGGTAGTCCGCACTTCCAAGGACTTTGACACTGACTTTTTATCTAAAACAGGACAATCCTGCACCCTGCTAGCTCTCAGTGTGCCAGTAGCTCCTATTCCTTTGACACCCAAGTACTGCAGCAGAAGAAGTGATGTAAACAGACTGTCAGATGTCAGCTGGAATGTCACAGTCCTGTCACCACAGAGCCACCCAGGCCAAGTTCAGGTAATGTAACAATGTGGTATCCAAGGGGAGTATTCAGACGCCACAGCTTTTAACCAAACTTGATTGGTTTGCATTTCATGAACTGCTTAGCTGAGTGCTTCCCATAATAGGGAATCATGGCTTCATCTACACAAAGATTTTGCTTGAATTGGAAGGCCTTGAGGAATCTCTTATTCATCATTTCATAGAATGGCCTTATCTTACCAAGCTTGTCTCCAGCAGGCAGTCTGCTGTTATCAGCAAGGTGCAAATATCTGAGGATCTCTTCAAATCTGTCAAGTTTCATCAATTGGGAGACTGCAACATTACATGCATCCTTACCTTTGTAAGATGAATAACTTGCTTTGGTCGCACAGGTATTGCACCACTTCATCAAAAAATTGCTCAAACCAAAAGGCGTGGTGCCCAGTCTGCACTACCATCATCAGGTGGAGTGATACAAATGTCAGCCTCAAACTCCACTGATTCTATCATACTAACAACTTCATGGGCACTGTACTTTCTTTGACTGTGCCATCTGAACTGTGAATAAAGTACGAAAGAAGTAAATAGGTCAGACAAGTTGAATAAGAGCACTGATTTCATTGATTCTATTCCCTGGTACATGGATAATCAACAATATAAAGGGTCTTGAACCAGACATAGCAAGTACCGCACCAGACAAAACAACTATAACATCATCAGAACTATGTGTTATCACTAAAAAAAACCTGTATGCACCTGTGCCTAGCGTCCCATATATGGGATACTACAAAAACAATGTTCAATTTAGACAATATGCAAATAATTGTTATAAAATGGTTATGTACAGCTAAGGCACATACTAAAATCAGCAGGCTTGTAACAAAGAATTATTTATCGATTGGGACACCACGATAACAAATCGATAATATTTTAATGAAATCAAACATTCCATGAAATTAAAAAACGTGTCTTGTATATATTAATTTACTGTCAAGAACGTAATCTGTGTTGTTGCTTCTAAAAGTTACTGAGAATATGCGTCTGTGAACAAATACAGGATGGATGATGCAGAGATCAAGAGTAACCTGCTTTGTTAAATGTATTTTATACATATTTTGTTTTAAATCAGTCCCAACTGTAGCCTCTGTCTTGAGCGAAACTAAGAATATTTAACATTACTACGTTGTCACGTGCCGCTGTTTCAGAAATGTTTTAATTTTTACCTTTTCGTTTTTGATTGCTGTCTGTCTAAATGGCGCTGGATCGTAGCTTGATGTATGTGATCCAATGAAACATTGCAGGTTGTACAAAATAGTTTGCCACCAGTAGAATGCAAAATTGTCGTACAAGATCTGCTGCAGTAATAGTAGTTTGTTTTTTATAAATCACATCAGGAACCTGGACTGATACACATAACTTAATTGGATTTAAGTGCAGAGTGAAAGTACACAAAATAGACAGTTTCCGTTGCAGGAAAGGGTAGGCTACCTCTAATGTACTGTTTGGAAAAATGACAATATAGTTTTATTCACTGAAGATAACGCGAATTAAATGGCTATGCAAAGTCATATAAAGTTTTGATTAAAATATGACTGCAAAAAGTGAAATGCATCTCTGCAGCCGCGGCGCACTGGAAGGGACTGCTGCTTTCACTAGCAGAAGCTGGGCCACGTAATTCATAAGTTGTAACCAATAGCACATTTTTAAAAAAATGAGAGATTGAATTTTCCACGTGAATAGGCCATAATGTTAATGTAGTTTTCTCCTTTGGACAGTGGGGTTGATTTTGTTTTAAAACACCCACCAGATACAAAAAAATAAATAAAATCGGTGGATAACCAATAAAACACCGGAAAAACTGTAGAAATGGTTAATCTAGTCACGTTGACTTTACCCTTTTCACATTAAAAAAAATGAAACCTACTACAAAAATAATAATACATTTCCCAGTGCTGCTGGCAATGTCCCGCCTTCCTGACTTGCATCTATCATTGATTCGTTTTGAATACTTTAAACCCGCCCCAACTACCGAGTGACAGCACATTCCTACATTTCTATTGGAGACTCCGCTTGAGAGATTTAAAACAAGATTACAATCAGGATGGAGGCTTGTTAGCGGGATTTAAAGCTGCATTACAGTTAAGATATGGAGGACTTAAAACAGAATTGTGGCAAAATGTACAAAAATGCCTACACACAAAAACCCCAGAAGAATGCGCCCATGACCATAGAGATTTCATTGTGGAAGACAGCAAAGGAAAGAAGGTACAACTTAAATGTGCAAGTATTATCAAGTTACTATACATATTTTGACACAAAAATAAATAAAAAAAGACGCTCAAGCATTTTGGAAAGTAACCGAAAACACTAATTTCATACAGTATATCAAAAATGAAAGCCGGAAAAAAAAAAAAAAAAACGATTTACATAAAATTTGAAAATAGCTAAAAATAAGCACCGAAAAATACAATTAATAAAACCCGAAAAACAGAAGCCCTAATTATAATCCAATAAATCTAGTAGAGGATTAGCTTTTAAATCTTCCGTAAATAACTAGAAGAAATGTGGAGGGCTGTGATCCAAGGGTTGAATGATTTCTAAACATCGCAGGGATGGAAATAAGATTTCTATTGCATAGCCGTTTAATCCATTCCTGAATTTACTGAGTTTAATAAGACACATATGAGCTTGTTACTTCTACACTGTGGCTAAATCAAGCTCATATTCACTAATTTCCATCCCTGCATCAAGTAAAATGCATGAAAACACATGTGGTCTGTATCAATGATATGCTCAGAGATTGAAACAAAGTGACAGTGAAGCAGTTTCTGCTGTACACACATGCACAGTAGTAATGTAAGAAACTCAAAACAAGCCAAACTACTGCCAGATGATGATCCATTAAAAACAGAAATAACCATGTCTGCAGTAGTTAAAAATGCAGAGGGACTGGTGGCACGATGCAGGTATGTGTGGAAACATATTTTAGTGTTCTAATGTATAGTAGGACATGACATTTATACAGTGCTGTGGCAGGAACAATGGGCTTTACAAAGTAAATGATGTGGAAATTCAACCTCATGAGAACTTCTTTGTTTCTGTAAAAAGTTATTGCTGGAGTAATGGGGGTGGGGGGGATGCAGGTATACTCTTTAAAATTAACAATTCATTTCTGGACTAAAAAAATCTTGAATAGTTACATCAAGAACTTCTGAAGGTGTCATTTTGTTTTGGCCAGTGGTGTACAGTAAAATTATTTTTTGGCAGAGCAAGGAGTTAATTGATGCGAGTAAGAAAGAAAAGGAAAATAAATTAGATTATGATGAAAGAAAATGTGTGACTAATAAAGGGTTAAGACTTTGCAGACTTTGGAACCCATTCAAACTACGAGCAGTGGTAGAGATCAATTATTTAAATTATGTGCTGGCTTCAGGGACAGAGCTCGGATGTGTCAAAGAGAGAGAGAGCGTGACTCATAACAATAGCTTTGACTCTCCCTTGCCAATAACAGGACACAGAAAAAATACTTGAAACTGCAAGCACAAGTCAAAAAAGAAGTTAGAAAGGCCAAGAGAGAGATAGAAATGAACATTGCCAAGAGGGCTAAAACCAATTCCAAAGTTTTTCCAATAACAGCAAAAGAACATTCAAAAGGAGGAAGCAAAGGAGTCTAAGAGATACAAATGGCAACATCATAGATGAAGAGAAAAATTGCAAATTTATTAATGATTACTTTTCACTTAAAATAAACAAATCCCCTGTGCTGGATGAGATCCTCCCAATAGTACTCAAAGAAATGAAAGAAGTTATTTACAAACCGCTAACCAAGATCATGCAACAGTCTCTTGAGACGGGCTGTACCGACAGACTGGAGAATTGCAAATGTAATATCGATCCACAAAAAAGGGAGACAAAAACAAACCAGGTAATTACAGACCAATGAGCCTGACTTCCATTATATGTAATAAGATCCAAAATGGAAAATTACCTATATGGTAACAGTATCCTGGGAGACAGTCAGCATGGTTTTAGGAAAAGGAGATCGTGTCTAACTAACCTGCTTGATTTATTTTGAGGATGCAACATCGACAATGGATAATTGCAAAGCATATGACATGGTTTATTTAGATTTCCAGAAAGCTTTTGACAAAGTCCCGCATGAAAGATTACTTCTCAAACTAAACACAGTAGGGATTCAAGGAAATGCATGCACATGGATTAGGGAGTGGTTAACATGTAGAAAACAGAAAGTACTGATTAGAAGAGAAACCTCAAAATGGAGCAAGGTAACCAGTGGAGTACCACAGGGATCAGTATTAGGTCCTCTGCTATTCCTAATCTACATTAATGATTTAGATTCTGGTATAGTAAGCAAACTCGTTAAATTTGCAGACGACACAAAAATAGGAGTGGCAAACACCGTTGCAGTAGCAAAGGTCATTCAAAATGAGCCAGACAGCATTCAACCATTTGTTCACTAAACTCGTTTTCAAGGAAATCGTGGTCCAAATCAAAACAAAAAGAAATCTGAAATAATTTCTGACATTTTAAATTTTTTTATAAAACATGTATCGGTGGTAGTATTGTTTGAATTACCGAATTACATCTCCGTCCTGAATTTCAGCAGATAAGCAATCTTCTTCATGAGAATCCCCTGAAGATGCTGACTGCTTAGCAAAAAATCAAAACAAAAAAAATACTTTGCTTAAAAAAAATCTGTAAGGGCATCCCTGTTAAACTAGTGTGGAAAATAACAAAAGCACAACGTTAAATTAGGTGACTGCAAAAATGAAAAGCGAGTTAAAAGTAGGATCGGAAATGAACAATTCACGTAATTTGTCAGCACTGTTTGAAATAAAATTAAAAGGGACCAGAATTGGGCTCAGGCAAGATACGAAGGTGAAAGCAAAGACTGTTTTGCAATTAACAGCGTTTTCAGAGTTTAATTATAAAACATCCATCCATCCATTATCTGTAACCGCTTAATCCTATAGAAGGCTGCAGTGAGCTGGAGCCGAAACCAGCATACACAGGGCACGAGGCAGGACTACACCCTAGATGGGATGCCAGTCCATCGCAGGGCAACCAAGGGCCAATTTAGAGAGGCCAATCCACATAGCCAGCATGTCTTTGGACTGTGGGAGAAAACCTGAGTACCTGGAGATTACCCACGCGGACGGGGAGAACATGCAAATTCCACACAGACAGACCCCTTATGCTTGAATCGGACCCAGGATGCTGGAGCTGTGAGGCAGCAACGCTAACCTCTGCGCCGCCCTTAATTATGAAACAGAATCAGCTAAATTTCTCACCCAATTAAAAATAAGACCTGAAAACTTCAAGCCCTACTTGTGTGTGTGTGTGTGTGTGTTCATATTTACTTTTTCTAAAATACTGGTTTTATTTCTTAGAAATATGGACCTCTGTTAATATGGGGCGGAACACATTATTTTAAAATAAAATGCAGTACATGGTGGGATACCATCGTATTAAATTTCCAACGTTCATTGCGCTGCTAGGGACTGTAACCAAACTTTTCTAATAGCAGCGTGTGCACGCATTACACCTGACTAAACATGAAATGGTACTTCAGTGTGGACGCTAAAGTTTGAGCTGGATTAATTAAAACGTTTGAGTACGGTTCTCTAGATTGGTTATGTAGTGTGGACAGGGCCTAAAAGTAAATAAACTTAATATTGCTGGCAAAGCCAAATATGAGGCTTATTGCTGCCACCTACAGGCCTGGAGTGTACCTTAATCAATGCTGTTACCGTTATATTGCAGAATTTTTTTTTAAACAAGCAAGTATTTTACATTACTATCATTTTACACACAGTAACATATTTAACTCTGGCAACAAAGTTATATCTTGCTAGTAATTGGGGACAACGAACTAGCTTCAGAAATCAGGTCCAAAGGATATTTTAGTAGACAAAATAGGACAGTGGAACACAGCAACCTTAATACAATCAGGAATACAGTACATGTAAGGTCACTGAGAATACAACACAGTCTTATTTACCATGGTGCAGGCCATTCATTACCTATATTTATTTCTTAGCAGACGCTCTTATCCAGGGCAACTTGCAATTGTTACAAGATATCACATTATTTTTACATACAATTACATTATTTTTACATACAATTATCCATTTATACTTTTTTTTTTTTTTTAACTGGAGTAATCTAGGTAAAGGTAGCTTGCTCAAGGGTACTGCAGCAGTGTCCCCCACCTGGGATTGAACCCACAACCCTCCGGTCAAGAGTCCAGAGCCCTAAACACTACTCCACACTGTGGGCTGGTTTATTTTACATTCTCATGCCAATGAATAAATATTACCACAATTCTTTCTCTCTTTTTTTTTTTTTTTTTTTAAAGCCAAGACATTCAATTAGACTCTAGTTGGCTCAATGCTGGCATTATAAGGAGGAAAACTTTATTATATTACAACAGTTCAGAAAACAAGATGTCCAGCACTGTTGTGAGAATCCTATTTACTGTCTTCCACTGACACTGTAGTTCAGTCAACAAATATTAAACACTTTGATAAAAAAAGATGTGTTGACTGACTCATCGTTAAACAGGTTTACGGCTGTGTGTCACCAGATTATAATTTAAATAGCGCCCCTTTCAATGTATACGCATAATGAATCTTCCCAATTCTTTCTTTGCTAATTCTGTCTTGTTATTTGCAAAATTTAATGAGAGGTGTGTCTTCAGACAGAATGTCTTTATGAAACAGGGGTGTGCAATTCGTATCGCCCGACGCCTAGGACAACAGGTTTTGCTGTTATACTTTGCTGTTATACTCCGGTATATTTTTAGAGAGCCACGCAAGTTTCTGAAAACTGAATTGCGGAAATCTAGCACTTGCACGCAAACATTTTAAAAAGTGTTTTTTGTAAATTAGCAAAGAAGTGATGTGGCTTTCTTAATGCATGAACCTGACCTTTAAATGCTAGTAAATCTAGTAAAGTTACAACTACAAAAAAATATACCATAGCCTCTAAGGCATTAGCGGATTAGAAGAAATCGTGTTATGTAATTTTTATAAAATTATTTGAGTCAACTTTGTGGTCAAGCGTGTACAGTAGGATGTTTAAATTTAAAAAAAAAAAAACACAACCACACATTAAGCTAGGTTTACTGTTTAGAAGCATTTCAAGACAAACTTTCCCTGGCAAAAAATGTAATGATTTGTTTCTTTTGGTTTTTAGTGTTGCTAACCTATTTTGCCATTTACCATATTTACATTTACTTTTTTTTTTTTTTTTCTGGGGGGTAAAATATTGGATGAGGAAAAACAGCTGTACAATGTAGCTGACAGAGATTGAGTGACTCCAAGTCAACAATCTCCTTCCCGACCTGTGAGGGTGCCGTATAATAGGAACAGTGTGCCCCGGACTGGATGGTTTGACAGTTCATTCCAGGGTCAGTTGGAAGTCGGTCATCCAGGAAGGGGGCAGGGCCACAGTACCAGAAGTCATCGCCTTAATGCGGTAGGCGATGTATCAGTCATGGATACGTGATTGCACTCACTACCGAAGGGGGCGTGACTGAGGCTATATCAGGGGATGTGGCCGAGCAATCTGTTCCTTTGTTATGATGACGGACGGACCTGTAAAAGGAGTACAGACATAAAATAACCATGAGTGTTTCGTGTTTTGTTGTTCTAACTGTCCTTTTTTGTCATTGTTAGATGGCTAACTCTAGGCGGGAGCTGTCGCTAAAGGCCAGCACCAAACCCGGACTACACTGCACCACTGTTTCACAATTGTTGTATAGCACCATCTGCACAAAGAGCACTCACTGTTTGGATAAGTGATCGTGTCTGGGTTGTGTGTTATTACTGCATTATTATTTCGGGACTGAACCCTGTGGTTTAACTGAGCGATACACGTAGGTGTGTGGAGCCAGTTATTTACCAGCAAATAGATCAGTTTAATCATGAACTGTGTTGTTTCAAATCATTCCTGAGCACTGCAAACCACTTTGCCACAACTGTTTTAAAAAAAAAAAAGTATGTAATAGAAATAAACAAAAGAAAAAACATATTTTGTCTTTGCAGAATTCGATGGAGCCTTCTGTAAATATTGCATGCATGTTGGTAGAAGAACAGTACAAAATGCAGAGAAACCTGACTTGTTATACACAAGTCCTTTAAAAATCTGGGAGTCAGCAGTTACAAAACTGAAAGAACGTCAAGAAAATTCAGAATTCCACAAAGCAGCAGTAATAGTTTGCAATGATTCTGTACCTGTGACGAAACAAATGAAAACACCTGTACATCAGGAGTTGGATTCAGCTTACAGAGCATGAGTGAGGGGAAAAAAAAAAAAAAAAAAACAGGCAAAATTTATATTTGAATAACTCCAAGTATTGATTATTACAGTTGTACTTCATATGTTACTTAAATTTACAAGCAAATATTATTCCAAACTGCACTGAAAAGGAACATGTCCTCAAAGTATGGTATACATTTGTTGATGAGATGAGGTCACAGGGAACCTTTTGTGTATCTTGAATTTATCGAACCCGTCATCCTGATATGCCCGTTAATCACTAATTGATTGTGTTCACTGTTAAATAAAACCAAAATCCTACAAGTTATATTCTACTTTGTGTGTGTATTGTGCATCAGGGAGGGAGCAAGTAGATTTTTCTAGCATTTGGTCCCCTGTGAAACAAGCGGTGTGTAGTATACTGACTGTATCCTTTACACAGCAGGGGTGGACAAATCACTACTATGTGTGGTCTACTGATGGGCTACCAAAAGGTAAACTATGGTAGCCCACCACAAATTTTGGTAGACCACATTTTTTAGTAGATAAACATTTCCATTTAACGCTACGCGCCATAAAAAAAAATGCAATACAACTGTAAGGTGGTAAGGTTCAGAAAATAAATCCTACATCACTTCTGAGGGCCACTAACAAAATATGTTTTGTGTTTTTTACCATATATAAACCAGATACTGCCAAAATTTCCTAACAACCTAGTTTCTGTTAATATTTCTACCAAACAATAACAAGCTAATAATAGTTTCCTTTATATAAAATGAAGGGAATTATGTTTGACCGCATCATTTGCATTATTTTCACAGACTTTATCAGTCCTGGGGACGCACAGTCTGGGTTTTTGATCCAACCAATATCTCATCATTAGTTTTCAAATATTTCAAAACAATCACTTTCTGGGTTCCACATGGGAATTATGATGCACTTGTAGTAGTAGTAGTAGTAGTGTTGTTTTTATTTTTCCTCACCTGTGCCATTTATAGAACCTAGCCCCACCTTTTACCAGTCTTCATTAGCTAAACAATTTTGTACCGTTTACTTTTATATTTTTAAATAATTCATAAAAATATCTATAAAACACAAATATAAAAAATGATTAGTTAATTTTTTCTTTACCCTGTGCACTCGCACTCACAGTATCCACTGCGCATTATCAGTAACTAAACTCTGCAAGTGTTGCATTTGTTTTCAAGACGTATTATTATTATACAATCAATATACAGTAGTACCATACAAATAAACTTGGTGGCCTAAATGTGTACACAGAATATAAACATGAGCAAAGCTTTCTGCTGACTTAATAAAAACAATAATGTCAGGGTATAGATCTAAAATAGTACAAATGCATTGCACACTTTATAAAGACATTACCATGTGAGGGGGCTCCCTCACAATACTTGTTCAGTTGGAAATAAAAAAATAAAATAACGCACCTTTATTAACTTTGTACTGTGCTCGAGCTGCAGTGTCCCTGCACCTCGGTAACATTGTGATAGCCACTGAGGGTACAGTGTTGAATGGCATGAACCAATGACGATTGGGTTCGCTGGTTACTATAGCTACCGCTTCAACTTAGTAGGCGTGTACTAAATGGGAAGTAAACTGAGCTGTTTTATCAGTCTGTCTGTACAAAGTAACCAAATATATTCTATATAGAAGATCTTTGAAGTAACTGCTTAAGAAAAAAACAATCTTTAGAAGCCACTGGTAGTCCCGCAGGCTTTACAGTTACAGTTCGGTAGTCCGGACCCAATTTTTGGTAGTCCCGGGCAACACCTATTTGTCTGTCCCTGCACAGTGAAGCAAATAATTTCCTTTAAGGAATGTATAGCTAGAAAAATAGCTTTGAGCTTGTTTCTTCATAATCAGATAATACAATTTAAGAAATGGTCATGGTTTAACATTGCTAATTATAGCTTTATTAAGTGCAGGTAGAGTGGAAAGAAATAAACTAAACAATTAAATCTGAATAGTGCAAATATTGTAGCCTGCCAAAGTAATAGAAAATACATTCCAACATTCCAATAGTTTAACATTACTACCTAATTACAGCTAGCCAGGAGGCTGTGTGGTCCGGTGGTTAAAGAAAAGGGCTTGTAACCAGGAGGTCACCGGTTCAAATTCCACCTCAGCCACTGACTCATTGTGTGACCCTGAGCAAGTCACTTAACCTCCTTGTGCTCCGTCTTTTGGGCGAGACGTTGTAAGTGACTCTGCAGCTGAGGCATACTTCACACAACCCTGGTCTCTATAAGTAGCCTTGGATAAAGGCGTCTGCTAAATAAACAAATATGTTTTTGTGACAAATTAGCTATTAAGATTTAAAATATTGAGTACGTTGATATGTTAAATTATTAACTAAAAGTTATTAATCAAACTGATAAATATTTTTACATACCGGTAATTGATTTATTAAAATGTTTGGATATACTGCTATTTTATTGATTACTGGCTCGTTCACAGTCGTCTTACAATAACGCTAGAATATGTTTTGTTGGAAAATAGTAATAAAAAACGTTTTTTGAGGGACTCCCGAGTGGCACATCCAGTAAAGGCGCTCCGCGCAGAGTGCAGGATGTGCCCTATAGTCTGGACGTCGCGAGTCCGAGTCCAGGCAATTCCTTTGCTGACTGAGGACGGGAGCTTCCAGGGTGCGGCGCTCAATTGTGTCTGGCCGGGCGCCAGCGGGCTTGCATGCAAGCTGCCCAGGGCTGCGTTGTTCTCCAACGCTGTAGCTCTGAGGTTGCTGCATGGTGAGTCCGCAGTGTGAAAAAAAAGCGGTCGGCTGACGGCACCCGCTTCAGAGGACAGTGTGTGTTCGACTTTGCCCTCCCGAGTCAGCGCAGAGGTGGTAGCGGTGAGCTGAGCCTAAAAATAATTGGCCATTCCAAATTGGGAGAAAGATAATAAAAATAATTGGCAACGACTAAATTTAGGGGGTGTTGCAAGCCAACTGAATGTGATTTTGCAGAGTAGTGGTGAAAAAAGTAACTTCTGCAAGGCTCTAGTTTCACTCTGTATTGTGCGTGTTCGTCTTTCTTGTGCATGACAATCCAGCGTGAGAGACAACGGCAGGACGTAGTTAAACAGTTTAAGTTATGTTTTTGTGCACATTGTACTGGTTTTACTCAAAGGTGATTCCTGTTCAGGTATTTATGAATGGGAATAATATGAGACATGCACTTCTTTCTTGTTTGATGACCAAGAAAAATAACTGCATTTCTAAAATCTTCAATTATACAAATGGTGCCAAATTTAAAGGTTTGATAAAAACGTCAGTTTAGTTTTTGCAATTTATTTTGTTTACAAAATTTAAAGTGTTTCAATTTTTGTTTATTTTCACTCAGTGCATATTCTATGTGATTTCCATATTTCACAATATTTATTCAAATGAATAAAAGGACAGTTTAGATTAGGTTTATTTATAATGTTTAAACACTGAAAATGTTTTAATTTGACACTTTTCCCCAAGAAGTGCTAATAGTGGGCCGCAGTGCCTAATGCAGCTGAACAGGTGGGCCTCCGGTAAAAAGTTTGCGAACCCCTGATGTAGTGGATAATTGTTCGAGAAGTAAATCAGAAGTGAGGAATTATTTTGGAATCATAGCGAATGAAAATAATGAACATGTGACTGGATTCGTTGCTTGTAAAACCTGTCATGTTTTTGTGAAAGACGAAAGGAAGGAGACAGGTATTTTATAGTAAAGCAAGTAGAGACAGTTAATGTTACAATGTTAAAATATGTCCAGACCACTAGAGAAAGCTGCCACACTGTATAGCCTATTGTATAAAGTCAATCTGTGGATAATAGTATAGATATGTGAGTGAGCGTGAGAGAGTCAGTTGACGCAGCCAGTAGGTAAAGGGCACACACTTGCTGATTCGGGCCGGGTCGCGGGTAAGACGACGGTGTTGCAGCGGGTTGGGGGTCCGGGTCGGAAGCGGGTCGTAATTACATATGTCGTGTTGAACACACACAATATGGACAAATAAAACAGTGTAAAGCACTTTAGAAGAGACACCTTATTCGCCATTATTTTTATAATAAATCAATATATACATAAATAAATAAATAAATAATACAATCTACGTGTTTACATGTCTCCCAATAAATTATCCGACATTTCATTAAAGGAACAATGCCACGGAACCAGACGCCCTGCTGGTAAGTTTTGTAAACTGGGAACTATTATATCCAAAAGCGGTTTATCAGAAGTGTGAACGCTGTAATAATACCAAACTACATTTTTTGTGTATCCTCCAATATCCCAAAATGCTTTGTGATATGTTTGGCTAAATACTCAGAACAGGCGCCTGAAGGACTTGCCATCAGTGAACACTCCGCACTAGGTATTCATTTTTATGCTTAAATAAAAAAAAACCAACATCTGTCCAGACATCTGGCAAACTAGTGGGGAAACAACAAAAGCACAACGTTAAAATTAGGCGAATGCAAAAATGAAATGAGAGACAAAAGTAGGATCGTGGATGAACAATTCACTTCATTTGTCAGCTCTGTTGGAAATAAAATTAAGGGTACCACAATTAAGCTCAGGCAAGACGATGGTAAAATCAAACTGTTTTCTAATTAACAGAGTTTAAATTAAACAGAAATCAGCTCAATTTGTTTAAAAGGGACGTAACCCGAAAACGTCAAGCCCTACTTGTGTGTGTTCGCATTTGTTTTATTTATTTTTAGCAATATGGACCTCTTAATATGTGTCACAATACATTTAAAATAAAAGCCAGTGCATGGTGGGATACTATCGTATTCATTTCCACTGTTTATTGCGCTGCTAGGAACTGTAACCAAACTATTTTAATAGTGTGTGTACACATTAAGCCCAAGCTAAACATTTACCTGTACATCAGTGTGGACGCTTACTAATTAGATCAGTTTTGAGTGGGGTTCTTGAGATCGGTTATGTAGTGCGGACAGGGTCTTAGAAACAGTGTTTTTGGTCCCCTTTACAATTTAAAGTTGCTGGTTCCTCCAACAGCTTTTCGCAAGGGTCATATGTTTCGTAATACAGTAGTATTTCTTCCAAAAATCATTTGACTTAAATGTGTGACAAAGAAAGGTTTTAAAAGGTAAAGCTTAAGAACCAACCAAGCGGTTCAAAAGGTTTGATACTGAAAAATGACAGCCATCTGGCAGACACATTGGTGTCATTACTTAAGTCCCACGATTACACATTTTATAAGGTTAATATTTGGCCTATATATTAATTGTGGGTGGGCATGGGTAATTAAGGTTTGAAAAACGCCTTGACACTGCAGAAGGATGCATGACCAGGTGTGTATTTGGGAGACCGTGATTCTTTCAGTCCTGTAATTGTTTTTTTTTTATTATTTATTTAAAAGTTTATAAACATTAGAGCAAAGTCACTGTATTGAAGAAATAAATAAAAATAATAAAATGAGATGGCGAATAACCGCCCCCCGCCAACAACAGAAACAGAGGAACGCGCTGTGTGGTACTGCTATCACTGCCAAGCTGCCCCAGCATGCAAGAAAACTGTACAATATTATTCTCAATCACGATGCCGGTCCTACTACAGAAACTCGCTACTGTTATAAGTTCTAAAACCGAACAAAAAAAGACAATAACCTCCCTCTGCATGCTTTGCGCCGTGAACTTCGCGTCCTCACCTTAAAATTGCTGGAGTTTACCCAGCCCGCTAACTCATCTATGGTCGCATCCAGTTGTGGTCGGTCCTGCTCCACATCAGAAGACCTTTGCGGGTCATTGAGGTAGTCGATTAGCTCTTGGCCAACCTGGAGCCGCCGGGTCACGTCCTTTTGCAAGACTTGCTGGTAAAAGTATTCCATGTTGTTGTAACACTCATCCATCATTGTTGGTTTAATTTAAAACGAGTCACCAATTTGTATTCTAAGTCCACACAGTAAAACAGACCATTGACTCTCCAGTAGTCCTGTTACCCTGTCGTTGTACTGCTGTTAAGCAGCTTTTAGAAGTTGTTTTAAACCTTGTGTGGGGGGGTTGCTCACACCGGTGACAGATTTTCTTTTACTCGTTTTCCCAAAAATCAGATTTTCATACACCCAAATTAATGTGTCACTATTCGGCTAACCAAGGTAGCCCAGATGGTTTAAAGTTGCCTCCCTTCTCTTCGGTGATCCTCAGGGTTTCCTGCTACCACAGTCCTCCTCTTGACCAAATCGTGTCACAGCCCTTGATCAGATAGAAATGTTCTATCGTTATTTCTCCGTCCATAGCAGGCTTGGCGCCTCCATTTCATTTTAACAAACCAACTCAAAAAAGTTAATTGTTGTTATTTTTTTAGGTTCAGTTAACGAAAACTCTCATTTATATTTCCAAGCCCGGTTCTTACTAACCTCCTTTGACTCTTGATTGCTCTTTACCCTAGAATAACACACATACCACTACTGCTCTTTAATTCTCCAATCTCCCAGCTACACAACAGTGTCAGCTAGGCCTTGAGGGGGTCTCTTTCAATACTGCACAGCTGCCCCGTGAACTGCCCAAACTCACTTCCGAGAACATAAACATTTTCATATAAAACAATAATAATACAAACCATTGGGATGATACTGTTCCTTACATATATTTTAACCAAGTCTAAAGAAAAATAAATCAGTTTTACAGCATAAATTATTTTTGTTTACTATTCAGGCACTATTTTCCCCCAGCACCAAAACAAGGACCTTTATTTTGAAATGCAGAAAAGGCGCTGGTCCATGTAGCGCCTGTCAGTGACGTAGAAGGAAGAGCACACTTTGTTTATGTTGTAGTCGCTTATTCAATCATGTACAATAATTTGTGTGGATTATGTATATATTCATATTTTAAAATGTGGTCAAGTGTACTACTGAGAAATGTAGCCTATTGTTTATAATACAACACAAAATATTAATTATAAGTGCGTATACAACAGATTGTCTTGGAAAATGATATTCTCTGGAAGTGATTTTGTGAAATCTGCCGTTTTTAAATGCTCTATTCGAATACATGATTATAGTATTCTTTAAAAAAAAAATCGGCTACCCATTTTGTAAATAAAATGCTCATAAACGTCCAATGTTCAAAAAAGTAGTAAAAAAAAAGTCCAGAAGAACGGCAACGGATCGTTTCTCGAGTCAAAAATTGATACATTCCTTACTTGCAAAAGAAAAAACGAAAGAAGAAAACTCAAGAGTACAGACAGTGCAAAGAGGCAAAGTCTGGATGATTATTATTATTATTATTATTATTATTATTATTATTATTATTATTGTTTAATTAAAGGTATATCAGTGTTATTATAGTTTTATCTTGATGTTAATGTTTTTGATGTTGAAACATTTTAAATGGCACACAATTATTCTGAGATGGGAAGTAAATGTTAACGTGATAAACATTTACAGTGCAGGCATTTTTTATTATTTATAATAACTGCTGAATAGAAAGCGAATGTAGGGAACACCTAAAGGGACATGGTGTGAATTAAAAAAAAAAAAAAGGTTAATATCTAATGTGAGCACGACATAACACTTCTCTGTCGATATTTGCATATTAGAAAAAGTGTCACAACATGGTAGGCAGAGGATTTCTCCTTTAAGTCTCCAGTGCTGGCTTTGAAATGTGTGCTTATTACTCAACCTCTCTAAATCTGACCTCTACTTTCCTTCTGCTGCCTCTCCCTCCTCAGACCTCTCTGTCTCACTATCCCTTGAGTCTATCACTCTCCATCCCCTTCTGCTAAAAACCTAGGTGTTATTCTAGACCCTACCTCTCCTTCTCTCAACACTGAGACACACTCGCCATTTCTTTCTCTACCAAAGCCACCCTTTTCTCACTACTTTTACCACCCAACTCCTGGTCCTAGCTCTTGTACTCTCCAGACTCTCCTGTAACTCCTTGCTGGTCTCCCTACTTTGGCTATCCGCCCCTTCAGTTCTGCTGCTCGTCTTGTTTTCTTCCAACCTCACTACTCTCATGCTACCCCTCTGTTTCACACTCTCCACTGGCTATCTATCTCTGTTCGCTTGTTCTTGCCTACTGCCCCCTCCTACATCTGATCCCTCATGTCTCCCTACACCCCCTCTCGCCCTCTACGCTCCTCCTCTACTGGCCTACTAATCATGCCTTCCCTCCACTCTCCGTACTCCCATGCCCGCTCCTTCTCTTTCCTAGCCCCTCTGTGGTGGAACCAGTTACTTATAGCTAATGCACTATCCTTGCACTATTGCACTATTGTTTCATTGTAGATATAACTTGTTGTAATCATAACTTGCTGGATCCTAGGTCATATTGTATTTTAGTAGTATTATTTGCACTCACTATAAACTGTACTGTATTATATATTAAGCTTGCATTGTAACCCTGTACTGCCATGTAACACCTGTAAGTTACCTTGGATAAAGGTGTCTGCCACATAAATAAATAATTATAATACCGTTAATATAATGTGTTCTTTGCCACAGGAAAATGAACTACTTAATTTGCCTAGTCAAATTATTGGGTTTTTTTTTATAAAATATTCCACTGGTCATGTAAAAAAAAAAAAATAATAATAATGAAGTTAGGTCAAGAGTAAAAATAATAATTATATATGTGAAAAAAAGGTCAAATTTAAGAAACTGCATGAAGTTATCTTAGAATTCTGTTTGACATTTTAAAGTTATGAATATTTGTTTAATTAATATCTATCCAGATCTATGTTGTATGGATAAGGATTTAAATTGTTTGCATTGCTAAAATGAATTTTCAGTTGTCAAAATCAACTGATATAATTAAAAAAAAAAAGTGTACTCATCCAAAGTTGTGTATATGTTTAAGGTATATCAGTCCCTAAAAATTGGGATTTTGCCTACACGTCGAAAAAAGGAATTAGGTTTCAAATATGTTGGTAATGTTGTGGTGGCTTGTCAAACAAAAATACTGAAGCCATCACGGCTTGTTATCTCAAAGTTTGTAAATAATGGCTAAATGAGTGAAAAAAGGCTTTATAACAATCTTCGTATATTTTGGTATAAGCAACAGTATCACTTATTACCAGATATTTTTCAAATTACTCCCTTCGCATTTGCTTTTATAACCGGGTGAAATGTTCCAGACAGTAAGAGAATACAATCGGATGCAATAAGTAATGTATTTATGTTAACATAGCAGGAGTCTAAAAGCACACCCATTTTGCGTAGTTGTTACGCAATGAGCAGAAAAATACGATGATTGTCTCCTAACCCATCCAACGAAAACACAAGGTGTCTGCTGCAGTCAGCAATATATTATGTCTTGCGCACAATATAATAAGTCGTGCTCATGAGATAAATTTACCCCTTGTCCCTTTAGGAGTTCCGTACGAATGCATGTGTTTCCAAAGGGATTTCCAAATGCTGCCTTGATTCTGTTGAGCCAAAGACTTGTAATTAAACGTTTTAAGCATTACTGTTTGGTACACTCTTCCTAAACAGATGTGAGTGCCAAACTGTAAAAGGGTACTTGAGATGAGACCTCCAGGCAGAACGGGTGCAGTTTTTTAAAAAGGTTGAAAAACACTGCATTTGGGATTGAAAAGTACAGGAATCAGGCTCTTAATTTCTACAAAATAAGTTTAAGAAAATGTTTGGCTACCCTCAGTAAAAATAAATAAATAAATAAATAAATAAATAAAACAAAAAATAGAATGATTCCCGAGCAGTATGGTACACATACAAGCACTATTTGGTATTTTGAATAAAGAGTAAAGCAGGCTTTGTTTGGCCTAAACAAAATGGTATAATCTGAATCTTGTACGTACCAGAAACTGTCTCGTACACACAAGATAATCTCCCTCATTTTTTATTTCACTGTGCGGTTCACGGCTTTTGTACATCGCTTTAAATTCTATACTGTACAGTACTTTGATTTGATATTAAAGAGCAAGTAGTGTCAAATTACATTTTCTTATTTTTCTGTCCTCTTACCCTTTTTTTATTTTTTTTAAATCAAATTCAAAATTTGTATTATTTGGAGTGACTCAGACAGATAAAAACAGCCTTGACACAGTCTATACTTTGAACCAGACTTTATAGAAAATCTAGGCTATTACCACACTTTATCCCTTGGTTGTAATTTCATTATTCTTGTTTCTTTAATGATACAGATAATCTAGCATCATATTCTAAACACATTTTAATATACATACATTTCATGTCATTCTAAAATCTTTTTAGCTTTTGGGCCGGCTCCCAAATGCTAAAAAAAAGATTAAAAGGCATACCCTTTAATACCAAAGTTGGTGTTTCCATATGTTGCTTTTAAATACATTTCTTATTGTTTCACTGGGCCCCCTTGTGTTGAAAAATATGTAGGCTTTTGGCTTGTGTTTTTTTTTTTTTTTTTTTTTTTTTGTACATAGTGAACTTGTATATGAAGGATCTGTATAACTTGAACTGAAGCATAAAACAATAATAAATAAAATCTGGTAAAGGGAACAGAGTGCCCCTGACTGGATGGTCTGACAATTCATTCCAGGGAAAGGTGGACGTCGGACATCTAGAAAGGGGGTGGAGCCACGGTACACCAAGTCATCGGCCCAGAAGGGAAGCGATGTGGTAACCGCTGATTGGAAGAGAAACAGCTGCATTCGCTAACCGAGGGGGTGTGACTGACGGTACAAAAGGAGACGTGGCTAAGCGATCTGTTCCTTTGTTATGGTTGCAAGCAAACCGCTAAAGGAGAGCCTGAAACATACCGTGAGTGTTTAGTGTTCATTTGTTTTGTCGTATCTAATTCTACTCGTTTGTTGTTATTAGACGGCTAACGTACTGGGAGCTGTCGCTTAAGGCCAGCACCAACCCAGACAACACTTCACAACTGTACACTAATAAATTGTATTTCACCACTTGCACATTAGCACTCACTCTGGACTTGTGATCATGTGTGTGTCTTTGTGTGTGTTTATACTGTGTTTATTATTTCGGGACTGTAACCCGTTGTTTAGAACAGTGCAATACACATCTGTTATTTGCGGTCACCAGACCGGGAATACAAAACAATAAACAACTGTTTGGACCGTGAACTTTGTCGTCTGTCTTCTGTTATGTATCACATCACCTCTACACCTGCACGTTGCAAACCACATTGCCACAGCCACTGTTTACAAACTTTGAGATAACAAGCCATGATGGCTTCAGTTGTTTGTTTGTTTGACAAGCCATCACAAAATTACCAACATATTTGAAAGCTACTTCCTTTTTTCGAGGCGCAGGCAAAATCCCAATGTTATACATATACATTAATATACAATTTTATAATATTAATATAATATTTTATAATATGCCTTACATATAAACATAACTTTGGATGGGCACACATTTTTTTTTTTAAATGAACATGCCATTCTTAAAATACATGCAACACATGAATCCTCATCCATACTGGATATACTGTATATCAATAAATCAATTATTCATAATTTTAAAATGTCAAACATGCAGTCTCTTAAATGATCATATGTAATTATTGTTTTTACTCTTGAGCTAACTTCCTTTTTTTTTCTTTTACAAAACCCTAACTTCGTTTTGGAGAACTAACTAAATACAAAGATGTCAGGCAGGTTAATCCTGTAGCCCTAAAATTAACATTTGTCACAATGTCAACACTCGTATTACCAGTCTACAAAACAGGGTTTCCACACATTATTATTATTTATTTATTATCAGACACCATTATCCAGGGAGACTTACAATTGTTGCAAGTTACCACAGTACAAAGTATTGCATTTTTAAAATATCACATTACAGGTTATCACATTATAAAATATCGCAATACAGAATATCATAATACAGATAAGAGCAGATATGAAAGTGCAATCAAATTAATTCAAATAAGAGCAAAATAAAGCATACAGTAACTTATAAGTAAGAGCGAATTCGACTAAGTGCAGTTAAACCTTATAGTAACTATTTGCTTATATGAGTAAAGTCCAGTAAGAACATATCAATCAATCAATCAATCTTTATTTTATATAGCTCCTTTCATAGTGGACTACCATCACAAGATGCATTAACAAGAAATATATGATACAGTATAAAAGAAAAAAACGTAATACATTAAATACAGTGGAAAGTGCATAATACATGATAGTAGCATAATACATGAAATAGTAGCAGCAACACAGCAGCTAATAGCAGATATCAGGCTTAAACAACATGGAAAGCACAAGAGAACAGGTGGGTCTTGAGAGTCGATTTAAAGTGAGCGACGGTGGGAGCATCAAGCACCGAAGCTGGGAGAGAGTTCCAAAGAGTCGGAGCCGTGAAGCTAAACGAGCGTTCCCCAAGAGTGGTGCACTTTTGCTTGGGGATAACAAGCAGGTCAGAGTCGGAGGACCTCAGCTTGCGGGAAGGGACATAGCGGGTCAGCAGGTTGAGGAGGTACTCGGGACCTGTGTGATTAAGGGCATTGTAGGTGAGCAGGAGAGTTTCAAAAATAATCCTGAACTTTACAGGTAGCCAGTGCAGCTGGGCAAGACGGGGTGATGTGATCACGTTTTTTACATCTGGTAAGGATCCTGGCAGCGGCATTCTGGACTAGCTGCAGTCAGTTTATGGTGCGTGCCGGGAGACCACCATATAGAGAGTTGCAGTAGTCGAGTCAAGAGGAGACAAATGCATGACAAAGTATCTCTGCATCTGGGAGGGAAAGGTAGGGATGTTTCGAAGTATTTCAGAGAAGTATTCCATCCTGGCCGTGGCAAGCGCACGCCTGTAGCTCGCGAGAGGGAGGATCCAGATCTCTCTGTGAACCGTTAGTCCAGATGACCTCCACTTGCACTCCAGCTTGTGGCAGGCAAATTTAAGCAGTCGAAGTTCCGTGTACCATGGGCAGTTTCAATCTTTCTTGATGGTTCTGGTAGTAAGCGGGGCAACAGTGTCAATGATATGAGTAAGGGTGACGTTGCAGAGGGTCACCGCATCATCAACTGAGGACGGAAGAGTACCAGTTAGAGGGGATGCAGAGACACATTCTGAAAGTTTCAGAGGATTCAGCAGATTCTTGGGACGGAAGGAGACAACAGTATCAGTAGCAGAGGGAGCATGGAGAGTAATATTAGCAGTGATTAAGAAATGGTCAGAGATAGAGAGAGAGAGACATCTGAGATGGCCCCTGGTGATGAGAAGATCCAGGATGTGTCCTGGGGTGTGAGTGGGGACGTTGACAGATTGAGAAAGTCCAAGATAGTACAGAAGCGTGTTGAAGTCGGTCACTGGGGGGAGGAAGGCAAGTCAACATGAATGTTGAAGTCACCTAGGAGTAGGATTTTGTCAGTTGAAGTGCAGACGAGGGAGAGGAAGTCTGAAAACTCAGCAATAAAAGCAGAGTTGCTCTTAGGTGGACGGCAGATAACAGCAAGGGTAAGGGACATGGGAGAGGGGGAGCTTGATGGCGAGATGCTCAAATGAAGAAAAGGCAGGCAAAGAAAGAACTGAGGAAGCAAGCACAGAATTTGCAATAACAGCAGTGCCCCCGCCTCGGCCAGTGAGGCGAGGTTTGTCAAAGAGGGAATATCCCTTTGGGGTGGCTAGATGCAGCGTGTACATGTCATTTACATAGTGCCAGGTTTCAGCTAGACAGAGAAGATCAAGACTGGTATTGGTTATAAGTTCGCTGAGAAGAAGAGATTTGTTAGTCAGGGAGCGACAATTGAAAAAGTGTCAAGGTAGAAATGAGGACTCTAGTAGTCATTGGGAGGGATTTGGAAAAGGTCATCACTCCACCTGTCCTCGCTCGGACTGCCACACCTCAGACTGCCACAGCTCAGACTGCCCTTGGACGTGTGGCCCTTAGACTGGCTGGTGCTTAGAACGGCTGGCATTCTAAGACACCGATTGCCAATTTATACTATCTTGTTAGCCTGGAGCCATATACTTCACACTAAATTTGCATCAACCTCACAATTCAACACGCTCCCAACACAGTTTGGATAACTTAATTCCTTTTTAATTTTTTAATTTAAGTGCAGGCTGCTTCCCTAAGCAAGCAACGATTCTAACAAATAAACAACAATCCACTTACCTATTCCAACGCTGATTCAAACAGCAATGCGAATTCCAGCCAGGGGAAGAAGCAGATAACACACGTGTTTGCAGATTATGCTCTCAAAACTTAGTAAGTATGACACATAGTAAGTACAATAAATGGATGAGAATTATATGAAATAAAAGCTATTACAGAAAACGTGAGTACAGATACCTATAAGAGTAAAATCAAATACAAGCTAGAGTAAGTAGTTATAGGTAGGAGCAGTAGTTGAATGCAAGAAGGTATGGAGCAGTTCAGTGCAAGTACACGCTGATGCAAGTACTGGTACAAGTGGGTGCCTGTGACGGTGTGGTGGATGTGGTGGTGGAAACGACGTCACAGAGTCAGGGGTACAGGTGCAAACAACCCCAATACCAACAATGGTAGAGGGGCGTACTTTATTGCCGGGAACACAGTCCAAAGAAACAAAACTATAAATCATAGGGCCCAATAGAGCGAGTCCCTCTCAGCTCTTTGATGCACTTTCGGTGTGGTGGAAAGTGCAGGTGCTCAGGTGCTGAAGTGTCCAGTTCAGTAGTGTGTGTGATGTTCAAGGTGAAAGTGCTGGCAGTAGTGCAGCAGCTCCTTGGCATGACAGATCACTCTGATCCTGGTCCTGACAATAAACAAACAAAAACATGGCTCAGCAACACAGGTTCAGTGTTACCTCAAAGGCCTCGCACTTACAAAATGACAGCCCTTATATACTAGGAGACTCCACCCCATGATCAGCGCAACTCGGCACACCTGCCAGTTGTCTAATGCAGCACAGCTGATCACAATAATCTTGTCCCCTAATATGGTAATTTTGCCCGGCACTAAGATGGCTGACTTCCCCCTCTCTCCAAGCCAGCCCGTCTCAGTACGTGCGAGTACCTCTGCTTAGCGCCCTCTTGGGTTGGGAGGGGGATTTGCAGCACCGATCTGCTCGCTCCCTGTCATAGTGCCATATAGTCCAGCATGGTCGAGAGTTGTAATGTTTATAGATGCTGTCTGAACAGGTGTGTATTGAGTAGTCCGGATATCCGTGGGTAGGTCGTTCCACCACTGAGGGGCAAAGGTGGAGAAGGAGCGGGCTCTGGAGGCAGGGGAGTGGAGGAGGGGTACAGCTGTTGTAGTAGTTATGAGAGGAAACGAGGGCTGTGAGATTGTGAGTGAAGTGTTTTTGTTTGTTTTGTAACTGTGTATATTTGTCTTTGCCAGACGGCTAATACGAATCTGGAAGCAGCTGCTTCAAGCCAGCGATAAGCCCCGACTGCACTCAAACAAGCAAGCACCAATGTTAAAGCGCCGCATCTGCACCTAGAGCACGCACTGTCCGGAGACGTGTCTGTATCTGTGTTGTGTGTCTGTGTTTTGTATTATTATTTCGGGACTGCAACCCCTTGGTTTATACGCTGGCAATACCCATAGTTGGGTAGTGCCAGTATTATTAATTCATACAGTCAAGGCGACAATTAAAAAGAAAATAAAAGATCTTGAACTGTGAACTTTGTGTTTGTCGTAGTCTGGAGCACCTGCATCACCCCTACACCTACGCACTTACATACAGAGTGATCGGTCTGTCGACTGCTAGCCTTCAGCACCTGCATCACCACTACACCTACGCACTTACATACAGAGTGATCGGTCTGTCGACTGCTAGCCTTCAGCACCTGCATCACCCCTACACCTACACACTTACATACAGAGTGATCGGTCCGTCGACTGCTAGCCTTCCTGCATATGCACAGCCCCCTCCTACTTACTGTCTCTCCCCAGACAGTGATTCCAGCTCCACTTAAATTCCCCAGGTTCTCCTAATTAACAGTTTTGACCTGTTTGTAATTGTTTGGAAACTGCCATGTTGGCTCAGAATCTTCTGAAGTACAGGGTTTGAGTCAAGACTCCCAGGGACAAAATGTGCAGACTTTCCATTCAGGGATGTAACTGTCACACACACACACACATATATATTCATACAAAAGTTGCATGTGCTCACTGCTTGATTAGATATAGTATAAGCTGAATAAAGGTTTATTAGAGAACATACTGAGTTTTAGGGAGCACCTGCAGACCACAACGTCTAATGCTGGTGTGAACCAGAATTGTTTTGCTAGCTTACGTGATAAAGAATTTGAAGCAAACTGAATGTTGAAGATAAGCAGATATTAAAACTAAGTTAATATTATGAAACTTAATGACTCGTGCATAACAATGTGGACTATTGGGTAAAACAAAGAGTTATAGAAACAATGTAATGGGAAAAGAATTGTTGGAGAAATGCTTTTTAAAAACAGGCCTGCTTTAGAATTTTTGGTTGAAACAGGAAGAATGAAATAAGGACTGTAACCTGTCTCTCAGGAATAAAGGTAAATATTACCTTACTCTGTATTTTGCATGCTGTCAATAATATTTATTGAACTTAAATCTTGTTGTATTTGAACAAATACTGTGGGTCAATACACAACATATCACTTGTGAGGCGGTTAACATCTGTAAATAGAAAATGAAATCACATTTTGTTCTCATTTACTTAAATAATTCAGCAAAAGAGAACCCAAATTTATGTTTGAAAATACAGGTAACCCCTAAAAGTGTCAAACATAAAACACTTTAAATGAAAGAAGTGTGTTTGTTTTTAGATACAGGTGATTTGTTAAATTACTAGAACATGTGTATTTTTTCTTTTTGTTTTATTAAAAAGGTAGTTAAAGTTTAGTAAATGTTTGTCTTTAACCTGTTACCTTTAAAAACATATTTTTCGGGCTCCCGAGTAGCGCATCCAGTAAAGGCGCTCCGCGCGGAGTGCAGGATGTGCCCTATAGCCTGGAGATCGCAGGTTTGAATCCAGGCTATGTCACAGCCGACCGTGACCAGGAGTTCCTAGGGGGCGGCGCACAATTGGCTGAGCGCTGCCCGGGTAGGGAGGGCTTAGGTCGGCAGGGGAATCCACGGCTCACCGCGCATCAGCGACCCCTGTGGCCGATAGGGCGCCTGTGGTTCTGCAGTGGAGCCGCCAGATCTGTGTTGTCCACCGGCACTATAGGTGGCATTGCTGTGGATCTGTAGTGCGAAAAATGACGGGTTGTCAGGAGCACGTTTCGGAGGACGCCTGTTCCAGCCGCCGTTTCCCGAGTCGGCGGGGAGGTTGCGAGCGCCGAGGATACAGATAATAATTGGGCATACTAAATTGGGGAGAAAACCAGGGTAAAAAAATTGGCGACGACTAAATTAAAAAAAAAAAAAAAAAAACAACACTTTTTTCATACTATGCCAATAATATGCCATTCGGGTGCTCTGTATGTCAGTGCTCACATACCTCTGAGCTTGTACAATACGTGATTGGACAACATTCCAGAACAGGTATCTTTTCTCATGTTGTGTATTGTGACAGGCTCTGTTTAAATAGACACATTGGAAATGGGTATGCATTTACACAGTAAGATCAACCTAGACAATTTTCCAAAGTGAAGTGATTTGGAAATTCACTATGTGTATACATTACGCACTGGGTGCTGCAGTCAATAGACAGTCCTACCTTCTGTAGTGAAAATAACTAAGCAAATGACTGATTCTTTTTTGTCATTCACTGTATTTACAATAGCATACTGTTAATAGTTAAATGTCCAAGCATATTTAAGCCTATTATCTTATATCAGTTTCTTATTACTTACTTTTGCCTATTAACTATATTTCACTACTTGTATTCATAGCCAAAATTACAAATGCAAATAAATGTATTTATCTTCCTTTGACTACCCGTAGTTTTTTTTTTAATTTTTTGGACTACCCACCTCAATGTAAAATTCTTCATCAAGAATCCTCCTTTTCAGAGTTTTTGACCCTAGATTGGCCACCAATGGCGACAGCTGTGCCTTTATGCCTGGAGAGTGCCATCATTCGAACCCCTGGATTTTGGTAAACACTACGGCCTTGAGTAACGTGAACTGGATTTCACAAATCTAGTATCTACACAATCACCGAGTACAACAGCTCTTGGAACCTGCACATATGCTGTAACTTACTGACTGTTGTACTAGAAATATCTTGTTATTTCACCAATCTCAACCAAACCAGCATCACGTCACTTATTGTCGCCATTCTACTTGCCTTTACAGCCAGGAAAACATGCCAATAGTTATTATTATTATTAGTTTATTTAGCAGACGCCTTTATCCAAGGCGACTTACATAGACTAGGGTGTGTGAACTATGCATCAGCTGCAAAGTCACTTAAAATTACGTCTCACCTGAAAGACGGAGCACAAGGAGGGTAAGTGACTTGCTCAGGGTCACACAATGAGTCAGTGGCTGAGGTGGGATTTGAACCGGGGACCTCCTGGTTACAAGCCCCTTTCTTTAACCACTGGACCACACAGCCTCCAATAGTGTGCCCTTGAAATTATACATCCCTGTAGCATTGACATACAGTACCATACTGTAAAAGTAAAACCTTGTTTTCAAAATGCATTATTTATACAGCAGCAACAAGAGAATGGTTGAATAATGAATTGCCTTATGCAATTACTGTGCATTTCCATATCTCTTCACACTTTCTAAAAGCAGTATATCAGTATATGTAAACCAATAATGTGCCAATAAATTAATTGGAATCCCATACATTTTACTGTGCAATAATGCTTTGTAAATACACAAATGCAACAGTTTGATATTTTGCACGGATTTACTAGACTGTTGTTGCCTCTTAATGTTTGCCCTGGCTGGGTAGACAAACAAGACACATACACACACACAGAACATAAACTGTGAAAACAGATAAACTGCCAATTACACTGGCATGCCATGTCTCTCAGGTCAGCTTCTCAGGCATCACGGCTTGCGAGTCAATATAGTTGTGGCAACAATTTGTCAAGAAACACTGCACTGTGTTATTGCATCCAAAGCTATTTCCCACAACCTCCGAGGGGACGCCATACATTATTAACTGTACTTGGCATTAACATTAAAGCACAGTACACAAGCAGTAGGCTAATCTCACTGTAGTATATAAAAGCCTATACCAATTAAATAATAACTTATGTATTTCATGTTCTAGAAATGTTCAACCAATAACAATGTACACACTAAATCCAGACCTTTACCTTCTAACATCTATTATAATAAAAACGTACCCTTATGTACCTTAGGCTGTATGTACTTGTCACACGGACAGCCCTGTCGCTGGTTCTTGCACAAATGTTTGCAGCTGGTACCTGGAACAGGAGACACATTGCTAGGTAACTAATTGAGCAGGTAGGCTCGCTCAGCATTGAGCTGATCGGGAGGTCCGGATTGGCAGAGAGGTGTGCCCAGGGAGGCTGTGCGCAGCTCAAAAGGCGTCTGCACCACAGCTCGAGGTAACTGCACCGCCATGCTACACAGAGGGGCACTTTGTTGACATCGAGGAGGAGAGCGTCCTCTCTGCAGGATTAACTATTATGGAACACTTGAACTGCAAGACGGCTCCTGTGAAGGCTCTACCCAGCCAGGACTGTCAAAGACCCGAAGTCGCTGGGGGGCCGGGACTTCGGGAGCAACAGCAGTAGGTTAGTTTAGAAATAAGACATGCTAACAGCGCACAGGCTGGATCCTCCAGCAAAGGCAGATATGGCAACGGTGCGGTGCGCTCCGGAAGTGGCGTTGGCAGCGGCCATGCTGCTCTCAGCACGGGACATTCCGGCAATGGAAGTGTCGCTGTGTACTCCGGCAGTGATGGTGGCACTGGCAGCGGTAATGCTGCCCTCAGCGCGGGACACTCCGGCAGTGGCGTTGCGTACTCTGCTGGACACAAAGCGCCAGGCAATGACTAGCAGGCATCCCCGGGGGGTGGTGTGCAGGCATCCCCAGACGATGGCAAACAGGTATTCCCAGGCGAGGGCGAACACGTATCCCCAGGCGAGAGCGAACTGGCCTCCCCAGGCATAGCAGGTGTGGCAGCCCTAGGCGGTGCAGGCTTTGCAGGACTGGACAAGAGTTGACCCTTGGGAGGTAGCTTCAGGTGGTGGTGGCGGAAGCAACAAGTGGTCCCACTTGGGTGCTGGAGGCGGGAGCAGCGGGTAGTCTCCCCCTGGCGGTGGAGGCGGGAGCAGCGGGTAGTCTCTCCCCGGCAGTGGAGGCGGGAGCAGCGGGTAGTCTCTCCCCGGCAGTGGAGGCGGGAGCAGCGGGTAGTCTCTCCCCGGCAGTGGAGGCGGGAGCAGCGGGTAGTCTCTCCCCGGCGGTGGAGGCGGGAGCAGCAGGTAGTCTCCCCCTGGCGGTGGAGGCGGGAGCAGCGGGTAGTCTCTCCCCGGCAGTGGAGGTGGGAGCAGCTCTCCTTCGGTCGCTGGGGACTGGTGCGGCTCTCTTCTGGGCCCTGCCGTGGCTACTGCCTGTGGAGGTGGGAGCAGCAGGTCGATTCCCATCTCTGCAACCAGGTAATTGAACACCATGGCTGCTATGTATGGGATGTTGCTGCCAGTCTTCCCACTACTTCCTATCTCTGGCCCACAGCAGGGTCCATCATCCAGACACAGTACTGGGGTTGAATGCACTGGTGCGCGATTTTTAATAATAAATAAAAGGTTTGAACAAACAGAACACTGATACAAAACAAAGGCACGTGGCCAAAAAGATAAACAAAACAGACACAGAGCTAATAGTCTAAAACTAGCACAAGTAGCAATTCTTTTCTCTTAGTTTCACTTCTTACATCTCTTGTTCCACCTCTGAACACACTAACCCCGTTCAGCCAAAGCTGCTTGTTTTCATATTGTGGCCGAGGGATTAGCTGTCTATCAATTACCTAGTTCATCCCTCGACCACATTCGGCACAGGGTTTTTCACATGCGTGGTCAACAGCCAGTTTATCAATAATCACTCACTGTTGACCATGCAGTCTCCCGATTTTATCTGATTGGGGCACTTTAACCCCATCCAGGGTGTAAAACCATAAAAAAGTGCTTAAGAAACACACACAAAACAGTACATTTAAAATCATAGTAATATAAATACACTGGGGTGGGGGGTATCCCATCACAATAAGAAAGAGCCAACACCTTCTAGTGAGCAATAAAATGTCAAACCAATCATTCAAAATATGATAAAACAAACAATAAGAAAATAAACCAATAACCTAAAAAGTAAACCTACTAATGTCAAATACCACTCCATAGAAAATGAACACACAATAAAAAGTTAAGTGTTAAAGGACCAGCCCTGACCCACTCTATTACCACTTAATTATCACAAAGCTTGGATATCTTTATTATGTAGAAAAACCTAATACACCAGTAATTAATTACAAGTAGAAAGAGAATAGATAATTGTTAAAAATGTCCCTATTAAATTACAATCAGTATGATACATACACTAGCATTCAGTCTAAAAGAAAAAGCAATTTAAATAAATATTGATTGTGTAATTAATATTTTACAATATAAAAGGTAAGTTCACAAGGTGCACTTATGCAATTATAGGAGAATAAGTTCACAGAGTGTGCATAACAATTATAGAAGATAAGTTCAGAGTCACCAGCGGGAGGGAGGAAAGAGCAAGGCTAGGCAAGAGAACTCTACTCTCCTGAATTCACAGTCTTCGCTGTCTGGCTCCAGCTAAAGCAAGGGGCAGCAACATGACTGTGAATAAATTTCAGCTTGTCGTTTCAGTCTCAACACGGCGGTCAGGGCGGCAACCACTCTCAAACTCTCCTTAGTCAGACGGTGCGCAACAAAAACCCTTTCCTTAAATATACACTTTACGTTTCTAATCTATTTCTTCTCACAGCGCTATACTTTTGGCGTCCTTCACCTTGCTGCTCGCTCCTCGCTCCCTCCCCCGTTTTCCTTTTCCAGGCTGTTTTACACGCACAGCACATCATTTGAAACACCTGCATTTGCACGAGAGTCTGAAAATGCGTGCAGTTCTCAATCACTACGCCGCTGTGCGCGCACATTACAAGTATGTTTATTAGAAGCTAACGCAGTCTCAGACTGTAATTAGGTCATTACAGTACTGTACCTGTTCAGATGGTGCTGGCTCTGTGTTACTTACGGTATGTCTACGTCAGGCACGTAGAACAATAGAGCTGCATAAGAACCACTCCTAATCATTGCACACATCATACAAATGAAGAAAAGAAGAAAAAAAAAACTTGGAAGATAAATAACTGGTGATGTTAAAAATTAAACAAGAACTAACAATATGTCCATAAGAGCCCTTGAGTTAATGCGCTGAATTATCAACTAAGCAGCAATGTGGAGTAGTGGTTAGGGCTCTGGACTCTTGACCGGAGGGTCTGGAGTTCAAGCACTGCTGCTGTACCCTTGAGCAAGGTACTTTACCTAGCTTGCTCTAGTAAAAACCCAACTGTATAAATGGGTAATTGTATGTAAAAATAATGTGATATCTTGTAACAATTGTAAGTCGCCCTGGATAAGGGCGTCAGCTAAGTAATAATAATAACTAAAAGTTGTTCACCATCAGTTTATTTTTAATTGTCAGCAAAAACGGTGCAAACTTAGCACTTAAGTAAATGTTTAGTGATGCTGTCCTTTTGTGTACACTATCTCTCGGGGTTACAAGCATAGCAATGCAACCTGATAGCTTTCTGAAATTACATGTTTCTTCTTAACATGTGACACCTAGATAGAACTTGGAAGTGCACGACTAATTATTTCCTTTGATAAAATCCCTTTTTATAGGTGAAAATTACATCTGCTGACGCCTTATTTTTGTTTACCAATTTTACGAATGTATAAGTTATAGAAACCACACTGTAGTGTTTTCGGGTTCTTGGGGCAGAGGCTGTGATGGAGTTGAAGGCTCAAGCCGTTTATTTTTTAATACACATAATCAATAAAATAAAATCGTAACGTAAGGGATGGGAACTGGAAGTCGAAAATGAAAGTGCATTGATTTAGTAGTACTTATTTTTCTTTAACCGACCCCTTTTCCGCTTTATCGCTCTCTTTTTCTCTTGTCTCCCCACCCCCGTCTTTTGCATTACTGCAACCCAGTTCCCCTACACACACAACATGCAACCCCCTGCACGCACACACACTATCCTGATTCAAAATATACCGTAAACAGGTGTAAGAATTGTTCTGGAAAATGTTTAGGGTATTGGCAGCAGTGTTCGACTTGCCATGCCTGTGTGATTAACGTAGGGACTGTAGGTAAAACGGGAGTAAAGAAAATGGTGACTGTTCTTGTTGTTCAGTTATGTGTACAGATCTGATTTAAATAAACCAGCAAAGTGTTTCAAGGAACAAACAGCCTCGTCGGGTTTTCTATTAAACACCCACAACGCTACACTATAGTTTTGCATAACAAGTTTCTTATGACTGAATATCTATTGTCTTAATTTGAAAATTAACATTTATATTTACGAATGTATTTGCATACTTTACATATGTCATACGGACGGTGGACTTAAACCAGTTTCCTTTAAAATGTGGAATATGGTGCACATCTGCGTTTTGAATCGTTCAAGGTCACATTTTACCAAGCACAAGTGCGTCTCCTTATGTACGGTCACAAACTGCAACTTCCACAATGCACTAGTGCGACAACATGATGTATTTTGATGATGTATTTTACCATTGGCTCCTTTCTAAGTTTTGACATTGGAGTAACGTCTCGATATCTCTGCACCAGTAAAGTAAGGCAGTACATATCTGTCAATTGTTTATATTGCAATTCGTATTATTTGTATCTACGATGACTGCACCCTTGAAAGTGTGCATTGTTGGATCGGGAAATTGGTGAGTGGCTGATGCCTGTGTGAATAAATGCAAAAATGGTGGGTTTACCTGATGGAAAACATATTATTGTTCATGCAGTCTCAAAACTGCACCCCCACACTACTGCAGCGTTGGCAGCACATAAGACAGTCTTTCTACACAGTCGGCACATGGCGCGGATTCTTAATTTAAATATTGTGTTGTTGCGATTCTGCCGTCACTCAGTGCGGGATAAGATTCAAGATGATGAACTAAGCGTTTTAAAAAATCCCATTACAAGCAAATGCACCATGTGGCTTACGGGGTTTAAATGCTGTAATGGAAAAGATTAAGAAATGGTAGTGACTAGTTAGAATGTAAGGCCTGCATAAGACTAAGAGGACATGGAGTGTAAAGAAATGTAATTTCAGGGAGGCAGTGTTTAAACTGAGCAACTGATTTGACGCAGCAAATGTAGGCCTACAATATAGCCAAAGTTTAATTTTAACTGTAGCCATTGCATGGGATTTGGTACAGCTACTGTGTCAAACTGTATAAATATATGACAGCAGTATAACAGAATACACCCTACTGTGATACCATGATAGCTCTGACCTTGATAGGGTCAAAATCAACTTTATTGATTTTACTGTATTATACTGCACTTTTTATATATATATATATATATATATATATATATATATATATATATATATAATAAAATATGTTACAAAAAACAGTATAGCTAATCTTAATGTGAAGTCATTTGTATCAGATACAAACTGCCTGATAACCCATTTGACACAAATTTCAGATGACTGTATCACATAAATATCAGGGAGTTCATTATTACAGTAGAATGTAATAATATAGTGAGGCTTGGGAAGTTACTATAACTGTAAAATATTAATTAGGAGGAGGAGGTCATGCAAGCGTACAGCTAGGCTACAGTACACAGGAACACTTTTATAAAACTTAACATAAAAGGCCATTGTTGAAACCTAAGCAGTGTTAATCTGTTTTAAAGTGTTAATTTCAGTAATCCGTCACATATCTGACTGCGGTGGGACCACAGTAAGGGCGGATATGTAAAAAGTTGTGTGAATGAATCCTGTTTTAATTACCATTATACACAGCTGTAACAATTACTATATTACTATGTTTTGAAATTCAGCTTTTATTAGGGAGCTCCCCTAAACCCCTTGTTTAGAAAGATACAGGGTATTAATGCGTGTGACAGAGTAACAGTCTGCCGTGTATCTGCGTGCATTCACTGCTGAGTGACAGGCAGGAGATAGAGATGGTGGTTGAAGTTGATACGCCCCGCAGGCAAACAGGATTTATTTACATAACAACACTCACGTGACACTACCAGCAATGGTATCGCACAGAGTACTTACAACAGTGTACGAACACTTTGGTGGGATGTACAATCTCTGAACTAATCTTCTCTGTTCAATAATAATCTAACGTTGCTGAAGAGATTGATCATGGCGGATAAACAATTAGGGCAGATATGTGACAGGCGGATACACATATATGGAAATAACAGGTGTATCATCTCAGACGATTGGCCATGAAATGACAGATGCACATAGAGATGAAAATAGCTTATTTAGCAGCTGCTGACCTAAAGTGTATACTTGTGTAGGTGTTGTTGCAGTACCAGTATTTCACCAAGCAGCATCCATGCAAAACTTGGACTACCCTAATCAAGCAACATATTCTAAAAAAAGCATAACAGTGTTTGTTCTGATAGCTAATGATTTACACATCTTGCTGTTGGATTTTACCAGGGGTTCTGCAATTGCCAGGATTATAGGCAGCAATGTTCAGAGCATGCAGAAGTTTGCGTCCACCATAAAGATGTGGGTCTTTGAGGAGACTGTTAATGGGAGGAAGCTGACTGAAGTCATCAACACAGACCACGAGAATGTGAAGTACCTGCCAGGATACAAACTACCAGAAAATGTGGTGAGGGAAGCGAAACCCTGTAATGTTCCTCTGTTGCATTACCAGAAGTGGGGGTCTCGCTGAAAAATGCTGAGTAATGATTCAGCCCCCCAAATGAATGTCTCTCACCTGTGATTGTCTTCTCATCCTCAGACAGAATGTTTCAACTTGTACATTTACTGCAGGCAGCTCACCTTAAATCTGACTGGACTGATATAGACATATTCCTTTTTTTAATACTTGCTTATATTGCATATTTCAACAAATATAACAGTTGTAATACCAGTACAGTTATACAGTCTTACCTAATGCAGCAGTGTGGAGTAGTGGTTAGGGCTCTGGACTCTTGACCGGAGGGTTGTGGGTTCAATCCCAGGTGGGGGACACTGCTGCTGTACCCTTGAGCAAGGTACTTTACTTAGATTGCTCCAGTAAAAACCCAACTGCATAAATGGGTAACTGTATGTAAAAATAATGTGATATCTTGTAACAATTGTAAGTGGCCCTGGATAAGGGCATCTGCTAAGAAATAAATAATAATAAATAATTACTTCTCTTTAATGTACATCATTATTATGGCAAGACTTACAGCACAAACTCAGGATAGAAGGATTTTACACAAAGCACCCATCTTATCCACCTATTGTCAATTAACCATTTTTCCATCTAATGCATTTCATGTACTAGTTCTCTTCACATTTATGTGCTTAGTCTATCGTATTGTAACTAATTTCTTGCTATTTGTTTAAGGACTGCGATTCTTGGCATTATTCAAATTCTTCTTCACTAGTTATATGCTGTACAAACGATGTATAAATCTTGGTTGCAAATGTTTATGTTTGATGCAAAGATCTGTGACATCTCTTTTACTCTGCTGCAGGGAAAACAACTGGTGCATGTTTCAATGTTCTTGCAGTGACTCCAACCCATGACTGTTATTGATGTTTCAAGGATCATTAGCCTTGACTTTTTAGTATTGTTTTTTTTTTTTTAGTTCTTATCCTTGACTTTGTAGTTCTTTTCCATGACTTCTTAGTGGGACAGAATATATTGAGTTGAATATTAAAAGTTGAATTATTTACGTCAGTGTAGTGTTTGCCCCCATGTAAACAGGGGAAAAATGAATATTACCGCTGCTCGTAACTGCACTGCAGTGTTTTTTGGTCGTTATCTTTGCTGGCAAATATTCTTCAAAAGCAGCACTTCAGGACACCCTAAAACAATAGCACTGATTAGGCTTTATTATTATTATTATTATTATTATTATTATTATTATTATTATTATTATTATTTATTTCTTAGCAGACGCCCTTATCCAGGGCGACTTACAATTGTTACAACATATCACATTATTTCACATATCACATTATTTTTACATACAATTACCCATTTATACAGTTGGGTTATTACTGGAGCAATCTAGGTCAAGTACCTTGCTCAAGGGTACAACAGCAGTGTCCCCCACTGGGGATTGAACCCACAACTCTCCGGTCAAGAGTCCAGAGCCCTAACCACTACACACTGCTGCCTTTGGGGCCTAAGCTCAATTTTCTTAAAAAAATTCTACTCAATGCTTATAAATTAATCTTTGTGCCTGTTATTGTCTTTATTAACATGCTCAAAGCCAGGTAAAGGAAGATTTAGAGACAAAAAAAATAATAATAATGGTGGAGCAACAGAACCCAGAACCACTCAGAATGGTTGCAACTACTTCCTTGTCTGTTGTATTGGCAGGTGGCTGTCCCCGAGCTGCAGGAGGCTGCGAAGGACGCTGACCTGCTGGTGTTCGTGGTCCCGCACCAGTTCATCGGAAGGCTCTGTGACCAGATGGTGGGCTGTGTGTCTCAGAGAGCAGTCGGCATCTCTCTGATTAAGGTAATACTGCATATCCAGGGTGCCTTCATTTGAGGAGGACCGTGTTTAAAAGGGGCAATAGCATAATATTTGAGGAAATACATTGTTTTCCAGTACTTGAAAATCAGACAGGCTCCATTCACACTGGGTCAGTTTCAAACGGACTCGGTCTGGTTTGTTTAGTTTGAAACAATGTATCAATGTGCTTGCTGTTCACACTTACCTGTTGCGCGCAAAGAGACTAAGTTTGTTTGGATGTGAGCTGAAGTTAGTTTTTTTGATCCTTTTCCATTTTTTTCAGGACCGAGTTTGCTTGTGTTCACAATGCAGTTTGCACGTGCACTCGACTCATTTATAAGGTGTGTGAACCGGATGTTTACAATATCCTGCAGGCATATTGAAAGACAGCAGCTTTGATGTATTGCTCCGGTTTTTAATAGCATGTTTTAGATTCTTATATATTGCAGTGGAAGAAAGCATCGGGGCAGCACTTCGCTAATTAAATTAATACATTTCTTGAATTCCTACAGTAGGAGAATAGTGCAGTATGTAGTTACACAATTCTGCACTGTTCTCCTACTGTCTGCATAAAAAACTGAATCTATTTTGTCCAATTCGGCTTGGATTTTGGTGTCTGACCAAATTTCTATCGGAGTTTCAGTTTCTCGCACTGTCCATGTAGTTAGGATTTCCAGAGTGAAAAACTAGGACTTTTTTTTTTCTTTTCTTCACTTCACTGACGCCATAGCAACTCTGAAGCCATTAAAATAACAGTATATAATAACACAGTAATAGTTTAAAAATTAAACATCGGCTGTATTTATTGCAGATAGCAACTCATTATTTTCTTTACATTGTCATCTAGTCAAAACATGTTAAATGTACACAAAGCCAGATTTTAAAAAAATAGACCAGTTATTACCATTTAAACATGTGATATACCTAAACATAATCAGACTGATTAAACAAACAAAGTGATACAATAGCAAAACCAGGACAAAAAAACTGGGACTACTCCAGTTTTCCCAGGTAACCTTAATGTAGTTCCCTGAGACATTTTGTTTTTTGCTCTGCTTGTTTCCTCAGAATATAAATGAAACTGTGTGCAAAATGTTAACTTCCGAGTCAGGTTGTATAGTGTGTGTTTGCCAAACGGACCGAGACCACTCACACCAAACGTACCGAACTGTACCAAGTGCGGACCAAACCCTCTAAACGGACCCAGTGTGAACACAGCCTTAAAAAAATAGATACATTGGAAAGGTGGTTAAGTCCATTCTTGCAGAGATCACCAGTTTTCATCTACAAGTAAGTGGTACACTAAATCCTATACAATCTGGCATTGTTTGGGACAGGAAAATTGTGCTGGCTTAGACAGTGTGCTAGATTACAGAGGTACTATAAGACATATAATACTGTACATTAAAATGACTGTTTTAAAAAGAGCTTTAAAACAGACTTTAAAGTTATAAGTGTAAAAACGTGTCAATGTTAACAATGAAAAGAACTATTACAGGTACATAATTTAAACATCCTCCTGCTCACTGGTAAATCCATCTCAGAAATGTAGAAATGATGATGAATTTAGTCATCGCCAATTATTTTACCCCGGTTTTCACCCTAATTTAGCATGCCCAATTATTATCTGTATCCTCGGCTCACCGCTTGCAACCCCCATTAGTCACATTACGTTTGGATATAGTGTTATGTATTTCGTGGGAGACAGTCATGGCACTTTGTATCCACCAGGTGTCGCCCTTCTTAACCCTTTGCATTAAGAAAGTTGTTTTTTCTGTTTTTCAGACAGGCTTTCTTAATTAAAATATAAAATGTGTTTAATCCCACAAGACTAACAGACAGTCTAAAACATTCCCCAATTTAAATCTTTACGACCCTGTTACCAGTATCTTCTCCTTTGAAGTAGATCAATCAAGAATGTTTTGGGGGAAGGAAGGTTGTTAAGTTGAGGGAAACTTAATTAACATCACATAATCTGAGTTCTCATAGATTTAAGAACGGAAATGTCATTTTACCAAGTACATTCAATTTTAACTATGAGTGAAATGAATAGAATAAGTAAGAGAAAAATAGGCAAGTGTATGTTGATAAACTATAATAATAAAGTAACAGACAAACTAACTGTTGAACTAAATTAACACAGCACCCCTACACACATTAAAAGAATGCAGCAGCAGCTCTAGATTCATTATGAATACCTATACAGGAGCAATATTCAAGACATGCACAACATTATTTAACAGAATAGTGAAGCAGCTCACCATAACAGAAAATACCATATTGCTCAGTGACTTCTGTCTGATTCAGGTTTTTTCAAGAGCTCGAACAATTTCCAATTTTTTTGTAGCAAGACAAACAGCGGCACGTTTCGCTGTTTGTTTACATGCCATTTTGTAGCGATGAGGTTCACTCGTGGAAATCAGAATACAAAACGAGGCAATGATATGCATAAGACATTTTGTGCATGTCTTTATATAGTTTCTGAATTTAAATATTTAGGTGTCATAATAGACTCACAACTTTCCTTTAAGAGAAAAGGTTGTTAAAACTGACATTCAGTTTGGCTAACTTTAGGTTTATTAGACAAAATGTATCTGTTACTGCTGCTAAGTTGTATTTACATTCTGTGATTTTATCTCATTTGTCCTGTTGTGTAACTATCTGGTCACAAGCTGGGACGACTGCAATTAAGCCTCTGAATTCTTTGTATAAACAAAGTCTCAAAATTCTAGATAAAAAGCCGACAAGATATCATCACTGTTATATACTCAAGAAATATAACATGTTAAGGTTTGATAATTACATAAATTACTCATATGTATGTTTGTTTTTTAAGTCTTTGAAGCATTTAGCTCCTCCACCATTAAAGGAGTGTATGAAACTCTGCTTAGATAATAATGCTAGAATTACCAGAGCAACTATAAGAGGTGATTGCATAGTTCCAAGATGACGTACTCAGTTTGCACAGACAGTTTTCTCAATTAAGGGTACCATGTTTTGTAACAGTTTTACAACTAAATTAAACATTTGGTTATAACAAAGACAAGTCTGCAATCATGAACTGTAGTTATGTCTTTTTTTTTGTTTTTTTTTAATACAATGGTAATGTTTATAGCTTTGTAATACATTATGTATTGGAATGAAAATGATTCATTTTAATGTCCGTAAGATAACGATTTTAATATAAGGGGTGGATGGGTACTTTTTTGTTCTATTTATTATGTTAACAATAGTATTGGTATTTGGTATCTGCTATATTTATAATTATAACACAGTAAAAAAAAAAAAAAAAAAAAGTCTGGGATTTTGTTTATATTAACTAATTTATTAATTTTATTCTATTTATTGTAATGGGCTGTTTGTATGTGTTGGTTGTACACTATATCTTTTTTGGTTTCTCACGAGCCCAGGGACTTCCGATGTAAATTAACTTATCAGGTTACAAAACAGTACTGTACCAGTTGTGAACGAATCGCTATCGTTGCCAAAAAGGTGTTCTTTTAAGAGAAGTTCCAGTTCCTTTAGCCGGAGCATTTACAATGGGGAAAAATCTGTTTCACCACAAGGGTGTTCCCTTAGGCGAAGTGTTCTTTTAGGAGGTGTTCCTGTACACAGAGACTACAGTGCTGGCACCAGTATGTGCTAGCAAATTGGATAATAATAATGTTTCTTTGTGCTAAGTAACTCATTGCAAACTGATACAAGGTTATTCTCTAGGTAGGATGCACGTTGCCCGTCTTGATCTATGTTCACAGAGTTTTGATGGATATAAATTAAGTTTGATACTCATAAAACTCTAGACTGTTCGTTTATTTTGTTGCAAACAACTAGAACGTTTCATACATACAAAACATTATTTACCAAGCTCTGTAGTGGTCTTCTGGGATGTTCTCAATCCTTAAAGAGCTACTTAATATGGGTATAAAATATCCCAACTATCTTTAATGTATTCTTCCTTTTGTTGTTGAGAAGCACGTTGCCTTTCTTGTTCTGTTTCAGTCATCACGTGACCTTTTTAAAATCAGATGTTTTGTTTATTCCCGGAGTACATCTGGTACTGGAAGAATAGGCAAAACCATGAAAAACTCACCAGGATGGGGCTCCCGAGTGGCGCATCCAGTAAAGGTGGTGTGGAGTGCAGGATGCGCCCTATAGCTTGGAGGTCGCCGGTTCGAGTCCAGGCTATTCCACTGCCGACCCTGGGAACGTCCACGGGGCAGCACACAATTGGCCGAGCGCCACCCGGGGGGGGGGGAGCCTCAGTGCGGGGGTGGAAGACGTTAAGCCGGGTTGAAATAAAAAAAATAATTGGACATTTCAAATTGGGGAGATAATAAGAAACATAACTGGCAATTCCAAATTAAAAAAAAAAAAGTCACCAGGATGTGATGACTGAAGTAGAAAATCCCACAGAAAGTAATTCTAAACAAAAATAAGAATGCATTAGTTAGGATAGCTGAGATCATTCGTACTCGTATCAAGTTCTTTTTACTTTTTTTATAGCATCGTCTTGGCTATTGTTGCTCCGCTTGTATTCTTCATTCATATAAAGTTTGAGAAAAATCAAACACGCTTTTTTTATTATGCTATGCTGAAATATTTCTCTGGGAGTGAAAGTATTTTACAGCAGTCAGCTTGTGATTGATAAAACAATTGTATTTTGCATGATTGGAGAGGTGAAACAGTGATTGTTTTTCTGCATCATGTTTTGACTGATTTGCCTGTTTGTGTTGGGGGAAGAAATTTAACAAAACGATCCATTTTCTTTTCACACCAGGGAATAGATGAAGGACCAAATGGACTCAAATTGATTTCTGACATAATCCGAGAGAAAATGGGAATTGATGTAAGCGTGTTAATGGGAGCCAATATCGCCAATGAAGTGGCAGCAGAGAAGTTTTGTGAAACTACCATAGGTAAACTTCATCCAAGGACATTTTTGTGTCCTTTTGTGTGCATTTTTTTTTCTAAACAATTAACTAATTTAAACTTTCAAGTTGTGACATGTTGTCAAATGTAAATGTTCTGCAGCCAAACTGAAAACTGTAAATCAAACTAATACTATTTGGTTATGGGTAAGAGGCATAGCACAGCAACCTACATCAAAAAACATAATTTAGGGGCTCCGAGTGGCGCATCCAATAAAGGTGCTCCACGTGGAGTGCAGGATGCTCCCTATAACCTGGAGATCGCAGGTTCAAATCCAGGCTATGTCATTGTCGACCGTGACCGGGGGTTCCCAAGGGGCGGCGCACAATTGGCTGAGCGCCGCTCGGGTAGAGAGGGCTTAGGTCAGCAGGGGAATCCATGGTTCACTGCCCACCAGCGAACCCTGTGGCCGATCTGTGTTGTCCTCCGACACTATGGATCTGCAGTGCGAAAAATGACGGATTGGCAGGAGCACGTTTTGGAGGACGCGTGTTCCAGCCTCCGTTTCCCGAGTCGCCAGGGGGTTGCAACGGTGAACTGGGATAAAAATAATGATTGGGCATTCCAAATTGGGGAGAAAACCTGGGTAAAAAACATTGGTGACAACTAATAAAAAAAACAAAAAAACAATTTAACTATTGTATGTACTGAATATCCTAACAAAGTATAAAGTACTGCTGCAGTATCTTCAACAACAATGAACCCTGTTTTTTTACATTCAAACTAGGTAATTGTATATTTAATCATAGCGTTAAAACGTTATTCTCTTAATAATCTTCAGATTCTCGGCTGTTTAGAAAGGTATAATACGGTATACTTTCAGTGGCTATTTGTCCTGATACACAAGACGAAAGTCACGTTATGTTAGTCAGACCTCAAACAGGTAGAATGTTCACCGGAGCAGAATGGAAAGGATTGGGGTTTCTAAACTACATTACCCAGAAGAGGTAGAGGTAGAGGTAGAGCGATGACGCGTTGTTTAATACGTTTTGGTTTCCTATATGGCCATTGAATAAAGAGAAATAATTTTGTTTTGTGAGCGTTGCGCTGTCGGTCTCAGTGATCCATCACTATCACCCCCCTCCCGCAAAACGAAATCCTGCAGATCATTGGAAAACCATTCACTGCCAAATTGTCACACTTCAGTTCAGTCTTTAATTTATGGATTTGGCACTTGGTCCAGTTGCTTTCCTCTTAGTGGTGTTATTCCTACAGTCTTAAGGCTGCTACGCACCAGACACAATGCGATTTTAATCAGGCAACAAGATACTTTCGCTGCACCATGACCATACTCACCTGAAGTGACACAGACACGATGCGACAGATTTGAAATTGCCAGATCTATAAAACTATTGAAAACTGCTATCGACAAAACTGTTATCAAAACTGGTACATATTCGTCAACATGATGTGGAAATTATGGCAGTATTTCAACATATAGGGCAATAAATCATACATACCAGGCTTATCCAGTTCTTTTGAAATGGACTCCCATATATTATCTTTCAAATCTGTATCTATACAATTGCGATGATCTTTGTCATAAAGGTTTGGGTATTTTTCCACGGCCAGTATTATTTTTTCCTCTGTCATTTTGGATACTGCTTCACCCTGCTGGATCACGTGCATTGAAACTGTTCTCTGATTACTCAATTCGCTCGTTGTTGCATGAAGAAATTGCACCGCTCAGTGACGATCAGACGGTAATTGACCAGTGGCCAGATTCTGCGCTGGACACTAGACCCGCCTGTGCACATATACACAGGAAAAAACTATAAATATAACACCGATGGTGATCAAATTCCTACTGTCTTAGTTGTTAGTAATGGTTAGAGTCATCACATCACCTCGTTGGTTTTAGTGTTATTAATTTTGTTATTAACTCAGAACTATGTACATACTCAAACGTAAATCAAAAGCCAGCTCTATAGAGTGAATATAAACAAACACAAAACTAACCTGGGATCAAAGCAACACAAACTTAAACAACAGATGTATCTGATATTGTGTCTGTAGTCCTTCAGTGCCTTTTCCTTCTTTGCAAGTTTGTTTGTAACTCCAGGCAGTTAAGTAAGTTTGGAATTATTTTCGTCTTTAAATTCAGCGCATCCCCACTTAACGGTAGTACCGTCTGACCGTCGTCATGTCGCCTGTCATGTCGCCTCTGGTGTGAAAGATACTTACCAAAGTATAGGTTCTGTTCATTTTGTCACATTGCTGTGAATTTTCGCTTGTCGCATCGTGTTTATTGTGTAGGGGCCTTTACTCATCGATGGGGTTCCACCTGCCTGGTTATGTGGTGAAAGTGACTTGATATCCTCTCAGCCCTCCCAGAGGTGTGGTTGTTAAAACAGCAAGGTGTTTAATTTGTTCTGGAGGGATAGATGACTGTTCCATCAGGGAAGTTCAGGAAAGCTAAAGCACTTCTCCAGAATGGTCCACAGTGTTCTTAGCCTGGATCAGAGCTCCCTTGTGCTGAAAGAGATAGCCGCACCACTGTATTTACTGAAGTCGTGAATATGCAAGAACTTGCCAACTGAGGTCCACCATTGTGACTGCAACAGGAAAATGTTATTATATAATACTGAATACGTATCTGGGAAGCCATCTGAAAAAAGTCTTATTAAAAGTAAATGCTAATTCCTAACTACTGTAAGGATCGATTGTTTCCTAACTACAGCAAGGATTTTTTAATTTTTTTAAGTTTGCATTTCACTCAAATTAGTTCTTGTATCTGCGGAGCAGTGGGGGCTTTCCTGCCTGTGAAACAAAGATTGCCTGGAACAAGAAAGCAAATTACCCAACCCTTTAATTTGTGAGCAGTCTAAGTTTTTTACTTTTCATGAAAGGGGTTGTCTGGTGCTCTCAAGTTAAAGGCGTGAAACACTTTTTTTTTTTTTGCATCCGGCATGTTGTTGATATGCAAGCCAAAACTTTTAGTTTCTAATGGCTTTTGACAAAAAGCCATGTTTCATATTCACCAGTAGCTGCTTGAAAAGTGTGGCTAGACCTGTTTATTTTCTATGTGTGGAACAAAGCCATTACTCATTGCAGAATGCCAACAGTTTAGGGTTCATATAGAATGTCTGCACCGTCCTGTACAATATTAAAGCTACCCCAGCATTAATTGCAGTTTGTCAAATTAAATCTAAATAAAAAATAAACATGTTAATGATTAATAGCTTCTTCTTCACAGGCAGCAAAAACATGGCGCATGGCCTTCTGTTCAAAGAACTCCTGCAGACCCCAAACTTCCGCATCACCGTGGTGGATGATGCAGACACTGTGGAACTGTGCGGGGCGCTAAAGGTAAGTAGTTTTTACAGAGCCTGCTCAAAGTTTAAAGTAGAGATGCAATGGTTATGATTTTCACATTCCAAAACCGACATTTTCATAATTCCAAACCAAACGATACAAAGAAAAGATAAAACCGAACCAAATTTGTGGTACAATGAAAAACCGTTGGCAGTCGCAGCACTAAGCCTGAGGGTTTTTTTGGAGCTCATCATGCACTTTTCTGCATGTAGATGGTTTATGATGACATCCCTTAATAGTGTTAATATAGTAACATAAATCAAAAGCTATGTCAATACTTGCCTGATTGATTCTGACTTAGCCTGGGTGTTCAGATGTCTAGGGCTGTTTTCTTTTTAGCTTTCTAAAATGGTTTATTAACGAATTTATTAACAGGTTCAGGTACAAACAGACATATGCAAACACCCAGCCTGCGCACCCAAACTTAAACCTTGGTTAAAAAAAAAAAAAAAGTGTAACATCAAAGTATGTTTCTGTTAAATCACTCTGTAAAACCTAATTTAGACCTAATATAAAATGAAATAATTATGCTAAACTGATTTAAAACAACCAAATGCAAAAATCTTGAAAGACAATAAAATGTAAGTCCCGAACCACAGTGAAAATGGAGTAAACTGTGCAAAGCTGCAAAACCACTGAAAGGGATGCTGTAGACACGGACCTACTTGACAGTAATTTGAGGAAGACGGTGCTTACTACCCAGTTCCATCATTATAACAATAAGCACCTCTATTCAAAAGAGGTGGTAGCCTGCAGCCTGGAGTTTTAGTGCAAATATCTGGTAGCTGTGTTTAATTAGAAGCTCCTGTGAGTGGGTCAGTTCTTTTACTGTGCATGCATTTAAATTAGTGTTGTTTGTCTAAATTGTTGCATTCTATCGGTGTATTGATTGAATTCAGTGTAAGGGCCTTATCCTTACAGAGTCAAATATATTGTAGTTATGGGCTATAATAAACTAGCATACTAAACGATAACTTTCTGTATGTTTTTTGGGGGGCCCAGAATTTTTTGCGGACATAAATCTAGGTCACCTTTCAAATTTGATGTGTTTCTTCATCAGAAACTATTTAAAAAAGTTGACAAACATTTCAGTTACCTTTAAGCCACCATCACGCCAACAATGGGGCAACAGGTCAATAATAAGTAAAACAAGTTTAATGTCTGTTAATACATTATTGTGTCTAATTGTATAATCCATTGGTATGAGGGATGCAAAAAACACTGTATTGAGCTTATCTGTGACAGTTTATAAAAATGACATGTATGTAATAATGGTATGTCCTATGTCCTTGGCTGAACAAATTCAGTTTTACCAAAAACTCATTGGACATCAAAAAACAGCTGACATAATAAAAAACCAAACCGATCATAACCGACTTGCATCCCTAGTTTAAAGCTACACCACCTCACGCATCTGGCCACAAACGCAGCCTATGATGTTGTGAAAACTTGTCTCTTGTTCCATGTTATGAATGAGCTAAACTAACCGATTTAGCCACAAGTATAAACAATGACAATAAAAATAACAGGTACATTCTCCACAATTTCAATTTTAAATTTTAAGATTGTTGAATGTGAATGTGACTGTTGAATGTGAATGTAATTGTTGAACCAGGTGTTTCTTACCCAAAAATGTGTAACATTGTCATGGTGTAAGTGCTGCAATGCAAGAGGGGCAGCAAAAAAGTGTGCTGGACAAATGTTGTGAAGTTTTTTGCCTGACTCGTGTAATTGTCACTGACCACCACACACAATCCCACCAGACCATTGAATACAATCCCACCTGACCACCACACACAATCGCACCAGACCATTGAATACAATCCCACCTGACCACCACACACAATCCCACCAGACCATTGAATACAATCCCACCTGACCACCACACACAATCCCACCAGACCATTGAATACAATCCCACCTGACCAGCACACACAATCACACCAGACCATTGAATACAACCCCACCTGACCAGCACACACAATCACATTTGACTTTGAGAATTTTTAGCCTGTTTTTTTTTTGTTTGTTTGTTTTTCATGTAATTGGGAATTGTCAGGGATCTCCTGTGTGATTTGTCAGATGGAAATGAGGCATCACCCTTCATCTGCCCTTCAACTCTCCAGCTGTCTTGAAGCAGCTCTTTTATGTCTCCTGAAAGCGGCTTATTTTAAAGCAACACCAGTGTGAATGATGATAGAGTAAAATATATATAGTTTTTTATATGCAAAAGTGCCTTTTTTTGCCATTCCCCCCCTAAAATTTTGGACCCCCCCCCCCCCCCCGCAGCATAGGGGGGAAATCCCCCCAGCACACACGAATGAAATTCAAGCCCTGTATTAAGTCAGAGGAAATTAGAATACATCTTATCATTTAATTGTGCTGCTATACTGGGATTTCAGAGATAATTGGTTTGAAACATTTTTGTATATTTTTTGCTCAATACCCTGCGTGCCTGCTTTGCTTCATTTAAGTGCTAGTACTTCATAGATTAAGTTTCATAACCCTTGAATTCCTATAAGGGAATACTTCAAAGATTTTATTCAAATTAACCCCTGTTTTATGAAAGGAGAAACCCCATATTTTACAAACCTGGAACTAATCAACACCATAATATAACTGAAGGTATCAACAAGTTGTTTGTTTCTCATGGAACTTTTAAAGTCAAATTGTCTCCTTTCAAAAAATCTAGGGGCCCGATTTTTGAGAACAGGAAAACGCAAATGTAGGGGCAGAAGTGCTTTACGTTTACACTTGATTTCGCCATCCCCTTCATGCTGAGATTTTGAAGGTAGCTTGAGCTGGGCACTGGCGTAATTCTGTTAGCGCTGACCAATGAAGAAAAAGTGGTGCCACGTCCTTTACTGTTTGCATTAGTGCATTGATCAGCATAACTTTCAGGGTATGGCCTCATTTGCTTGTTATCTTTGAGTGATTTCGATGGCGGTGTAGACGGGGACCAGTGTGTTTCAAGCCAAACAGATAAGGGGAGGCTTATTTAAAACGCATGGTCTGTTGATCCCATTACAAAAAGGGAACAGCAAGTGTTATTTTTTCCACAACTCGCCCGTGAAATGTACTAAAAATCACCGTGCCAAAATCGTATCCTTAACAATAAATAATATAGCCATGCTAACAGCCATGCCTTCGTTAACTTTAGGACTGCTCTGAAAAATATAGATTTATATAGAAAAAAAAAATATGAATACAAATATATATGATACTTCATAATGACCGGAAGTAATTTCTTCCAAAGTATTTTTACATTTGAATATGCATGTAGTCATTAGCTGTGTGGCTGTGGCGGTTATTTATAACTTAATATTGATGATTGATTAAACATTTCAATCACAAACTTTAAAGGTGCATTGGCAGTCAAAGACTAATTTAGTAATCTACACATTTTCAACTTCAAGAAAGCAAAAAACATTAAAATGCAAAACCACAATATATCCTACTTTCACACTGTGATGGGTGCGCCTGCTTTTCAGACAAGGCTCTTGTTTTGGAAAAGTGAGCTTCAGGGTATTATTGCATGATAAATCCACAAGCTTATCCTGTACTAAAGCTTCACAATGTATTGAACAATGAGTCCAAATAGCAATGTGTGGAACATGCTGAATTCGAGTCACCAGACCGCTGTTCACCAGACTTTCCCGTGGTTTGGTGTTGACAGTGACTGCATCTGAAACTAACTCTTACATGGTTGGTTTGAGATGAGGTCCTCCCAGTCTGCGCCATCATTAAAATCATTCAAAGCTAACATGCAAATGAGGCCACACCCTCAACTACTGGCACTCACGTAAACTAATGCAAACGGAAAAGGATGGGGCAAAGTGTGTCACCGAAATAGCTTTGCAGGTCAAAGGCAGATGGCTCCCATGTGTCCTGTTTTTTCATCAAAATGGGGGGGCTAATGCATTTGCACCCTGCTTTACAGGTTTGCACCATCAAAATAGGGCCCTAGAAGTTAAATACTGGAGTAAACTTTTCATAAACAATCTACTGAGCTTTTTTGATATGCTTAAGGTTAATCCTACTCTACATAAAGGGCATAGGATTTTGTACTGTAGATTAACTAATTTAATATGGCCATCATTTGTAGAGATTAAAATTGTGTAAGTGGTCCTCAGAAGTAATTACAATATTGGACCACTCAATCTTTATTAATAAATGTATTATTCATCAGGAGTCTTTTAAAATGCAATAATATAGTTTATATGATATACAGATTTATTTATTTATTTTTTAATTTTAATTTAAAAAAGAGAAACGAAATCTAGCATCTACCCACTGGTTCTGTGTTCTCTGAAGGTCATTTGCGTGATTGACATTTCCATTTGCAGCCACCTTGTAAGTATTTCATAGCTCCTACCATATGACAGCATGTTTATTGACGATAGAAATGCAGTCCTATTAAACACACACCAGTCACTGGTCCTGGCATGCATGGGTCTGCTGCATGTTATCAAAAACCTTAATTGAGGCAGTCTTCAGTCCAGCCACCATCAATAGATAAATGTATTCTAATTTGATAAAAATTAGAACAACATAAGAACGAAGCACTCGCAAGAAAGTTCTTATACTAACAAGTGGAAATGTATTGCTGTGGTTGTTTTAAGTATTAATTTCCAACTGAGGGCGTCATTTGAGCATAGAAACTTAAGAACATTTACAAACGAGAGGAGGCTGTTTAGCCCTTGTATTATTATTCGGTTCCTATTCTCTGATTGATCCCAAAACTTTAAAGGATGCAAGTGTTTGTGCCTCAATAACATGACTAGATAATTGAGTGTGGTGTCAGTTAGGTGTCCCGAGCCCAAGGCGGTGCCACTTAATCAAAGGTCAATTATGTACAGGTAATGACTGCTTGTGACAGCAGTATGGTGAATAAATGAACAGTCCAAACGATAATTTCCCAATAAACGTCCGTATTTATTAAAATATAATCAAAAGGAACTACCCCTCTACCAGCAATGGTGTCGGGGGGGGGGGGGGGGGGGGATGGAGGGGGGAGCAACATGGCTGGCTTGCAGACCAAAAACAAAAGAAACAAACAATATTCAGTAATCCCCAATCCACAGTCCTGTGCACGAACGTGTGCTCTTCAATCCGCGGGGGGGTGCTCCGGTTAGTTGGACTGGCTCCGTGGCTGCAGCCCCTGGCTCCTTACTCCTTACAAAACAGCACGTAACAAAAAAGAAAAAAAACGGCTCCGGCTGGTCGTTATGTTCTCAGCGCAAGGGGCCGTACTGACGTAGCTGCTTCCCCTTTGTACCCACAAAACTCCTCCCTGAAATCAACCCGTCACCATGGTTTCTCCAATAGAGGGCTGTCTCTCGCTGTTTGCAATGGAGTCATTCCGAGTACTTGCAACTACGTGCTCCCCCTAATATGGTCACCTTCCGGTTTCCACCTACCGTCAAGATGGCCCATCTAGGAGGCAGCATACCACCATCCTTACACAGCGCCCTTTCTGGTTGGGAGGGAGAATTACAACATTGATCCTTTCTCTTTTTATCACACTGCTACAGAGGATATTAATACTATTAAAAACTGAAGTTTGTTTATAAGAAAACATGTTTCAGTGTTTTTAATTTTTGATTTCGATCTGGGTCGTTAGTCTGCTTGAAATTGCTGTCTCTGTTTAAAGCGAGATTCATGATTCTAAAGCCCCATGTCCTGAGCTATTGAATAATATAAAAGACAAATTAGTAAGATTTGCGTGTTGAAGTGAGAATGGTTGAGGGGCAAGGCAGCTTTTAAAGACTCTTTAATGGTTTTGTAGCCGTGACATTGTACATATTAACAAGAACTTCGAGAAGTCATTTTAATGTTCGAAAGGATAGGGCATTTACTAGATATAAATAAGGCATGTTTTCCCCAAATACAGTGAAAAGCACTTAATGGACTTACTGGTTCATTGAATCGGACGCATATTTTAATCAGAAATTACATTTGCTATTGAACCAATATAAAACTTCTTTATCAAAATGAATGTTTCCGAATATTATTACTTTAAAAGGTTTTCATTGTAATACCTCTCTGTATTAAATATGATATTCTAAATAATGTTTTGGAGTTGCCTTAAGAATCAGTTTTGCTGAATTGTGATCCCACGATGATGGGAGCCTCTGTTATTCACATGCACAGCTCTCTCTGAAATAACAAGTAAATGGAACGGATAGGAAATTTGCAAGGCAGGAGATGAATACGAATTACTTTCACCTCGTAACTGTGAATGTTTATTCATGAGAACACAGCAGGAATGAAGAAGATGGATGTTTTTTTAAATAGCTGTAAACACAGGGACAGTTTATTAATGCTCATTGCATTCCCTGCTAATTATCTCGATGTGTCTGTACATTTTTCTTTTCAAGGTTGGGTCTCGTTATGAACTGTGAATAATTCTTCTTTTTGGTAAACTAAAGGGTTTATGTAGAGCAAGTTGGACAAATTAGTTGAGACACCTTTTGAATTCTGGGGATTATTTCAGAACTATGTAGCTTTAGCGAAAGATAAACTTTTGGTAAGTAACTTCAAAGTTTAAGGGTTTTGGATATAGATGAGATTAGTTTAAGAACATAAGAAAGTTTACAAACAAGAGGAGGCCATTCGGCCCATCTTGGTCGTTTGGTTGTTAGTAGCTTATTGATCCCAGATTCTCATCAAACAGCTTCTTGAAGGATCCCAGGGTGTCAGCTTCAACAACATTACTGGGGAGTTGGTTCCAGACCCTCACAATTCTCTGTGTCAAAAAAGTGCCTCTTATTTTCTGTTCTGAATGGCCCTTTATCTAATCTGCATTTGTGACCCCTGGTCCTTCTTTCTTTTTTCAGGTTGAAAAAGTCCCCTGGGTCGACATTGTCAATACCTTTTAGAATTTTGAATGCTTGAATAAGATCACCACGTAGTCGTCTTTGTTCAAGACTGAACAGATTCAATTCTTTTAGCCTGTCTGCATCCGACATGCCTTTTAAACCCGGGATAATTCTGGTCGCTCTTCTTTGCACTCTTTCTAGAGCAGCAATATCCTTTTTGTAACGAGGTGACTAGAACTGAACACAGTATTCTAGATTAGGTCTTACTAATGCATTGTAAAGTTTTAACATTACTTCCCTTGATTTAAATTCAACACTTGATTGTGATTGTGAATGAAATGTAGCTTTACATACAGTGTATTGCCCTCTTTGAGCATGCTACAATAACAGATTTTACACACAGTTGGTACAAAATAAGTAGTATTCTGCTATGATGACAGCATTCAGCATGGTCATTCTCAATCTAGACCCTTAAACTTTGTACCTGAAAGCACAGCAGTAGATGATACAATGACCACTTGACGAGTTACATCAGAAGACTGACTATTTAGTTGTGACTCTCGTCTTCTCAGAACTCAGACTCATTCTCTTTCATGGTTTGCAATGATTAATTTGTCTGATTGACACCTAGTGAACAGCAAATGACTGCACAGGCTAGTTAGTAAGACTTCCATAATGAAGATAACTTTAAAAAGTGGAAGAACAGCATTTATCACACGCATCACTTTTGTACAAAGAGATAAGACTTCCCAGTGGTACAATTCTGTGGCACACAGGACTATCATCCCCAACAAAACTAGATGTCCTGTAGTTATATCCATTATATGACAAGTGGTTTGATCGGTTCTTGTTTTAAAGTCCTGCTTTTTTTAATAAAATAAAACCTGTTAAGTGCCTCTTTTGCTCTAAGTCTGACTTCAACCAAATCTGTCATTAGGCTCAGCGGCAGACTGCTGACTCTATGTTCCGATGTGCAGTTTTAAAAGAAACACAGAAGTATTTTAATTTTAAAACATGATACCCAGTACTGCTTTAAGTGTACAGCAGTGTCTTCTGGGTCAAAGCATGTTATTGGCTGAAAGCATGTCAGTTAATGGGAGAAGCACCTGATTGGGAATTTCACTCTCCAAGTCAAATGACCCAGGAAGTACAAGACAGTCAAAAAGCATGACTTCCAAAAAAAGTTTTCTTTAACCTGGTATACTACCAGAAATCACGTTTTGAAATGAAAATGCAGGTTTGCCGTACCATGTGTATCTTTCAAAACTTCACATTTGAGACCTATATAATGCATGGAGGAGAAATGTTAATTACTTTAAGCTGTGTACTATAAGCAGCTGGGAACTGAAGACAAAGTGATTAACATGTGCCAACAACAGATGAACTTGAAAAAGATAACACTGTTTCTGCTACCCATTGTGCTGCAATACAAGTGATTAAATGTGAAATGCAGTGCACTTGAATGACTGTTTCTCCCCTCTACATTTTTACATAGAACATAGTAGCTGTCGGAGCTGGGTTTTGCGACGGGCTCCGCTGTGGAGATAACACAAAGGCAGCCGTCATTCGCCTGGGCCTGATGGAGATGATTGCGTTTGCGAAGATCTTCAGTAAAGAGGGGTCCGTGTCTTCAGCCACCTTTCTGGAGAGCTGTGGCGTAGCTGATCTCATCACCACCTGCTACGGAGGACGGAACCGCAGGGTGGCTGAGGCCTTTGCAAAGACAGGGAAGGTAAACAGTGCCTTGGCTTTCTCCACATTTTGCAGAGACTAAAAAAAATGTCCTACTCTTTTTAGCTCTTTTAAACTTCCACCCAACTGAAATGGGACACACGTTTATTGAACTATTTACTGGCTGCCCTATTGGCATATTAAAACCTAGGACAGGTTAACAAACAGAATTGACTGCAGAATTGTATAGCACAGTCTCAGATATCCATCACTCACTGCTCCTTGCTATTATGAGTGTGGCCTCCGCGACCTGTTCTCTACTTCACTGTCCAGGTCGCTATCCAAACTACGCCATCTATAGTTTAACAAGGAATAGAACCTCACATAACCTTATCTATCTAGCAGCAATATTTGGGTACCCCACATACAGCCCCTCTCAAATAAATGAAAAGACAAAAGAATGGAAATTGGTTGTGCTCTTTTCAACACAATCTTTATTATAGACAACAAAACTAAAATCAACAATTGCTGCAGTGCAATAAAACAAACACAATCCTAAGAATAATTGTTTATTTATTGTCCCTAGCGACACCTAGAGGAGAGATAGAGAAGCATCCATCCAATTAATAAATATTTGGCTGCTCCACCCACCAAAGCCCAAAAGGGCAGTCATACACCACCTGTGATAAAATAAAGAAACCACAGGTGAATAATTAAGTAAATATATTAAAAGTGTACCTACAAACAAAAATCACCACACCAAACATAATAGTGCACAATTCAAAAAGAAAACACAACTCAGCACCCAACTTGACTGAACGTTCAATGCTCTGTAGAGCAGAGCAGCCACAATAGCAACGCTATCCCTAGCACCTCCTATAGACACACACACTAAAAGCTAGCTAAACGCTGCACGGTACTATTAAAAATATAAAGACAAATAAAACCGTGCGTATACACAAACTAAAACAAAGGGGACAATAATGACAAAAGCAATGTGCAAGATATAAACAGAAGGAAAGAAAACTACCAGAAACAGTGGCTGGAGGCGTTCCACTTCCTACAATAAACAAAAGAAACCTGGTTACGCCGCACCACCACAACAAATCTAACACAGCAATTACATTTAAAACAGTTTACATTACCTCGGGAGAGTCCGGAATACCGACGTCCAAAAGTATATCTGCCGACTCGCCCTACAATATACCAATAAACAATACCATAAAACCAGAACACCAAAAGAATACTGCACTTAAAGATTAAGAGGGAGCAAAACAATAGTGCAACCAGCTTACCTCATCACAGGGGGAACCACAGGAACACAGGAACACAGGAACACCAAAACACAGCTACACATCGACTACCTGGCTGTCTTGCACCCTTACAGTGCCAGTATTTATAATGCCAGCAATTCACACTTCCTGGTTCCCACGGTCCCACCTGCTACATTCGGTATCTGTGTGGAATGGGTAATTTAAGGTAATATAATATATGTTATTGTAGACTATAAAGGCACTAGAACAACAGAAAACATTGTGTATTTTTTATAATAGTATTTACAGCACATAATTGTGCTTCCTTGTGTTGCACTTGTTTGTTTTATCCATTTTTTTTAAATAAAACGGCTTTTGAATTTTCTAAGGCTATCTTTGAGTAGGCCGTGGCTGTTTATAATACGTGTCATTTTGATCACCTTGCAGAGTATTGAGGATCTCGAGCAGGAGATTCTGAATGGCCAGAAGCTCCAGGGACCGCAGACCTCTGCAGAGGTGTATAACATTCTGAAACAAAAGGGCCTTGTTGAGAAGTGAGTGTTTGTCTTCATGTGTTCTTCATTGCTTTGAAAAGTGTTTCAGCTGGTCAGTTTGTGCTCATGGGCTGAGCACTGGCTATTTGTGTTAATAGACTGGCCACCAAGATTGATGCATTGGTTATTTAAATTACATTTATTTTATATATTATTTTATGCCAATCAGTTTTAGTCACAATGAACAAGACTGCATCTCTAGCAGAGTTGATATGTCTGAGAAGAGGCTTTCAGGTTACCAGGTGTATCCATATCCAAACTGAACAAATTTACCAAACCATTTTAACTCTTTAAACCCTGGCCTGCACCCTACTGACAGTGCTGTGGCAGGCGTTTCCATTTTTTGTCCAACCCTGTAGGTGCTTTAAAAACAAGAAAAGGAATAACGCTGCTTCCATCTCTCTGTGTTTCTAGGTTTCCTCTGTTTACATCTGTGTACCAGATCTGCTATGAGGGAAAGCCAGTGCAAGAAATGATTTCCTGTCTGCAGAGTCACCCTGAACACATGTGACCTGCCATCTTGAATAACTGCTACAATTCTAGTGCTGCTTGTGCAGTGAAGAATGTTCAGTAGAATCAGATATGTCATAGCAGTGTTGTGTTTGTGTGTTTCTTTTGGCAGTGATAGCTGAGCATAACATATGTAGATCACAGTATCCCAGCATTTTCTAACATCATTTTTTATCAGTATCATAAAATATTTATACCCTAATTTGACTTTTTATTTTAAATAATGTGACCAGATTCTGTTAAATACCGTATTATTTTTAATATGTTTTTTTAAAACTGTCCTTTTTCACTATATTGAATATGAGATTACTACGATGTTGAAATATTATTTAACAACAAAAACGCAGCAAGACGCGCAATAGGAGCAGTCATAATACTGCTTTGCAAGTAATAGGGTGCTTCCACAACCCACCTCAACTTTCTTAGAGCTGTGTATTGGACTTGTTATCTAGAGTTCAGAGGTTACCATAGACCCCTTTTGAGTCTTTTACAGGGTAGAAATACCCTAGTTACTGCTGTCATAGATCGATGGTCATATAAGTGGTTCTTTAAAAAGGAGCATCAGTGTCATGAATGGAGGTGCTCAATAGAGAACGACCATTAACCACTGGTTGCACCCTCTCAGTTCCACTCCATATACACCCAATAAAGCATACAAGAAATATCGCAATGTTTTACCTATTATGGAATCATGACAAAAGCATGGGCTAGCTGCCTCTCTTCTCAGAGTAGAGAAGAGTAAACGCTAACCTTCAAAATCATGTGCTTATTTCCTGAATTAATCAAAGTTACAGACGCACTGCTCTGTATTTTATGTGCTTGTTTTTGAATGTTCTCATCACTGGTTTCCAGGTTTTTAAAATGCTTTCGTCAGACACTCTGGTTTCTTCTATCATTAGAGATACCCATTTGCAACAAGCTTTTTACAGCATACACAATACCGGTGTCATTTTGAACAGCTGTGAATTTAGAAGTGGCTGATTAAAAGGAAGAATCGGGGAAGGAGAAACGTGTTTTTCCTTTGTGCTAGACTGGACAAAGAAAAATCAGGTTGCTGAAGGAAGTGGTCATACTATAGTAGCTTATTATGGGGTGCTCTTCTTAAATCGCTGCTCAATCAATGCCTCAGTGTGGTGGTAGGGCTCTCTGTGTTATAGGAGCTGTTATCCTTCAGATGAGGTGTTTAACTAAGGTGAAGTCTATGTCAAGGAAATTACAGATATTAACCGTTGCTAATTCAGGTCAATAAACTCTTGGTTGGCTAATTTTCCACTATATACAATTATTCTCATATACAAGTCTCATGTTCCTCAATCCACAACTGTTAGTGAATTTTATTACGTCCTGTCCAGACTGGTGATAAGGCATAATCAACACATGTTGAAACCATGTGATTGTCATTTTTTCCATTCACAATCACGTTACATAATGATTCTGGATTATATAGGTTGTGTGAATATTAGTTCAGGGCCACAATGTCATTATTAAAATTTAAAATGTCACACTTTTGGCCTTCTGGGATTTTTTTTAAAATCGGCAGCCGAAGCAACAGGATTTGTAGTTTTCTAATTTCATCCTCTGTGGGCTTTAGCACAGAAATTGCACCCTCCCTTGCTTGTTCTCCTATAAAGTAGTCTACGGAGGTCACCCAGGTTTCTAAAAATCCAAACAACCTAATCAGGTTCTCAGGTAAAGAGGTTTCACAGAACACATCGGACTCTGAATGGGCAGTTTAACTTCCTCAGGCTGATGAAATTCACTATGCTGAAATTAAAGGTACCGTATGTAACAAATACAAAAAATGCATTGGCTGTACATACTTAAAGCTAATGTCTTTTTGTTATACATGGGAACAGTGGTAGTATTAGGTGTGGTTTTCTTTTTTGTTGTTTTTAATAAGGTTTGTAAAACAACAGAAAGAACTGTAGGTTACTCATTCTAGCTAAGGACTCACCATATCACCATATGCTTTGGGTTTATCTTTAGTCATACCCAGTTTTTAGCAAGATTTACAAATGATTATGCCTATCCTATAACATCATCTAGCATCAAGTTATGTCCTGTTTTTATCCTTGGTATATCATATATATATATATATATATATATATATATATATATATATATATAAAAGGATATCTTAAGTACTGTAAGAACCATACTTCTCGATGTGAATGTATTTTACCTAGAAAGTTTATTATTGTGATAATGTTCAAACAGCACAGACCAGTTTCCGATGCAAATCAAGTATCTGTTTTCAATTTATGTAATCATTTGTGCTTTTCTAGCTTGCTTTAAGTTGCCTTTCTAAAAATACACTGATGAATGTAGTGCTGGGAACTAATGTCACTTTAATGTTTACTGTATCATGGCATCAGATTTGATACTGTGAATATAATCTACTCTAGTGGAAGGCAACTGAGGTCACGGAGGGTCATTTCTTTACAGTTTTAGTAAATATCATTAAATGATTTGTCGGTTCTTTAGACTTGGTCATAGGTTTTAATCGAGTCAATATAATAATTAACGACATGGCTGTAATAGAAATCTGGGCTGGAAAGGTCGACGTTGCCTCCCCTTATAGTATTGAGAGATACTCTACATTTTTCAATGCATAATAAATGTTTTTAACTGTTTTATTAAACTAATACTTCCTGTTAAACACTTAATGTGTGTTGTAATAAAAGCTCACTGTTACTCCATTGCCTGTGTATTTTGTGTATGCGTGTGTGATCGAGTGTTAGCAAGGATTGAGTTTGGTAGTTTCAAGGGTACAATGCTCATTATGAGGTCTCCAAATACAGTTTATCTGTCCATACACAAATATCAATGTGTACTTATATTTATGTACACTTTAATAATGAGAAATGGGCAACGATGGTCCTGGAGGTTTAGCAGGCCGAATGACCAGAGCTGCCTATGTCTGATGTACAGTAGGTTAAAACCAGTAATGTTACTGGTTTTGAAAGATAAAACCAGTAAATATAATATAAGTGTGTCATCCTTGTAAGCATGTAAGTTCCTGTAGTTGGTTTTGGCAACTTCATTGCTTACCATGTTAGCTAAATAAATACATTCTTAAACGCACCTGAGCCTAAGGTTTGAAAAATGTATGTTCGTTTTCAAATTTTTTTTTTTTTATGTTTAAAGAGCAAGTGGCTGCCGGGGGTAAACCTCTAACTTTTGTATTTATTTATTTTTGTTTTCAACTAAGTTACCACGCTACAATACTCTTATTTCATAATACGCATTATATAATATAGTATAATTGTTTAGCCATCTATATTAAAATTAAACCTGACATTTGAGTATCACATTGATCAAGTGCTAGAGTTGAAGATGTGATCGACAGAGTAGATCGGGTCACAAACAGGGCAGGAACAGGACCTGATTGTCCATGTAGGGACAAATAACATATGTGAGATGTTAGGAAGGCCAAAAGAGGTCTAAAAAATATTGCCAGTGATGCTGAACATAATCCTACAAAATTCTTCCAATATTATAAAAGTAAAATAACTATGAAAGAGGAGGTTAAGTATGATAACAAGGTTTGTGAGGACTGCAAAATATGTGATGTATCAAACCAATATTTATTGAATGTTTTCACCAGAGAGAAAATATGCCACCAGTATGCCTACAGGAGCTAAACAAATAACAACTCTCCGGGGCCAGATTATATTTATTCAAAGGTGCTTTAGGAAACAAAGGTAGAAAGATGTAGACCACTGGCTATTATCATGAATGGTTCTATAGAAACAGATGAGGTCCCTGGACTGGGAGCTTGTAAATATTGTGTCATTATTTACAAAGGGGACCAAGACAGACAAAGGTAATTATAGACTTATTAGTTTAACTTCTGTAACATGCAAAATGAAGAAAGCAATATTAAGAAGTACGCTTGAAAACTATTTATACAGCAACAAGGATTCAGAAGAGGGAGGTCATGCTTAACTAACCTACTTGAATTTTCTGAGGATGTTACAGCTAATGTAGATGATGGCACACAGCCTCCTATATGGCATATATACATGTCAACTGGATTTGAATGGACTTAGAATTTGAAATAACATCCCACATTTTGGTGTGATAAATTGAGTAAGTGCTCCCCAATTGTATTTACTGCAAAAACTAACTGTCCTGTTCAGACAGCATACAGCAGTACAGCTATTTGTCCCTGCAGTGTGGAATTTACTGGAAATGATGGGAAATATTTGCACGTTGCAAACCAATTCATATACCCCAATACATACTCACTAGGTCAGTCTTAATTTATCATCCATTCACTTGTAGAAAAGGCTTCAGAGACACTCAAATAAACTGAAATACCTTGTTTTATTAAATCAAGTAGTGACTACTGATAAGAGAAGATTCAAGATCTTCACCTAAATATCCAGGAGCAGACCTAGGACAGCATTTCCATAGGCAACTCATAAATTATGCTCACAAGCTCTTAGATTGAGCCCCCTTGTTCTAGAATGTTCGAGAACGTTCTTTAACCCTAACAACAGCCAGTTGATATTATAACTGCCATGCTGATGCTGCCCTTGGCCCACTCCAGTAACCACATTCCAGATAACAACTTACAAACATTAAAAAGTTAGGGAAAGTTAGTCATATGCCATACAAAAAAAGACAGTAATATAAAAGTTTCAACATACATCTGCAAGTATTAAATGACAGCTTGTCCCATTAAACTCTGGAAGTTACATCTAAAACCCACATGGAAATGCTTGCCAATTACATTGGATCCTATTTCTCCTAATCCAAATTCAGCATTGTAAAATTAAGCTTCTTTATTCATATCACAGCAAAATAAAATAAAAAACACACACCCATATCACACATTCAAGATACTTAAACCAACAGAAAAAAAAACAAAACATATTTAAACATAAATTTGATATGTTGAATAATATATCCCCAGCTCCTTTATAGAAGCTTTACATGTATTTACATCCTATGAGCAGAATATTAAAATCCTTCCTCATTAACCTTGAAGACGTGCCTAGGCTGCGAACGCATCGTAGTGCCACGTCGATAACTGTTAACAGAATCTTATCAGTTTACTGTTTGCAACTATAGTTCTAAAGGGACAATTCATAAAACACACATCTTTCATAATAGTGGCCATCTGACACCAACCTGCTTGTCAGCACACATCCCCATCTACTGCAGATTCTTAACTTCTCTGCCAGAATTAGTGTGCAAGTGGTCTAAAACATGATGCTATTATTAGGTTCAAGATCATTTTTACTGCCTCTCTTTTCATTTCTAATACAGTTGATGTACATCACTATAACATAAGCTAGTTTCTCCTACATGTCAATTGTTTCTGTATTTTCAGAGTTAAGAAAACGTATTTAGATATGAATAGTGTAATTGAAACAGATAAGGAGGCAGTGACAGATACTGGTACTAAGTAAGGGTGGGACATGTATATTAAAACTTTAGTTACTAAACCTTTAAGGGCTGGTTTCAAAACCCCCAAACATCAATCAGGGTCCGTGAAACCAATTATCAGCCAGTTAGTCACCGATTCCTCCAAAAAACACATCCACTTTTAATAATCAAGCTCATCAAAATGCTACAGGACAAGACACCAGTCTTGAAGGTGAGCTAGTCTTCCTCCTCATCGTCCCCGAAGGAAAGCAGGCTGCTGTTTTTCACTTTCTTCTGCAGGTTCTCCGTGGCGGTTTTGGAGTCATCACTGTCCTTCTTTTCATTACCCTTTTTCTTTTTGCTTGAAGTCGCTGTGATGCGTTGAAATTTGTTGTCTGAAGAGCGCTTGACAGGCTTCCTGAACATGATCTTACCATCTGCAGAGGCGTCGTCTTCTGCAATAATCAAGGGAAAAGGCACAATGAAAGTCAGGACAGAGGGGTGGGGTACAGTGCTGCTTCTGGGTGCTTGGAGTACTAAAAGAAAATGTATACACATCACTAAAGACACACTGCATTGCCAGTTTATTACTCTATTTCACTATTTGTTTTTAGAATATCAGACAAACATTCCAATTAGTTTTAGTTAAAGTTAAAATTACACTTACAGCTAATGCAACAGATGTAATTACCAAACTACAGGCAATTCCTAACATTACATTTTTAAAATTGAAACTGTCATTTAGTCTATGTACTTTCCAAACATATTTTCACATCAGCAATGGGGTTATGACCTCTCCCGTTAATCCATAGCAACTCCAGTGAAAGTTACAAAATGATAGGTTTAATAATAATGAACTATTATTAATTATTAGCTGTATTCCTGCATGTATGTGAGCTATTGTCCTTTCCTTGCACGATTTAGCAACATCTGTAAACCAAGCTCACATGAATAGTATGATGTGCTATTCAATATACTTGATAGACAGGGCCGGGGCTAGAGGTAGACAACATAGGTGGCTTCCTAGGGCACCAAATAATGGGAGCACAAACAAAATTGTGTAAATAATACTGTCCTGCGATAGAGATGTATAGATAAAGTCTAATCAATCAAAGAACCCTCTTGTTAGCATATCCAGGCCAGCCTTGCAAGGGTTAAGAGGTTTTTTTTTGTAGTTATGATCAGTTATTAACATCCTACTCTTCTGCATACTGAATACATATTTAGGTTTAATATATGTGTGTGTATATATTTTTATTTAAAGTTATTTGCTATATAAGGGACATTTATAGTTTTACACTTAATATGTGCTTACTTGTATGTTGTCATAGGTGCTGTTACTGAATTTGTTTGTCTTTCTTTATTGAGATACATATTTCCTGAAACTGGACTGTTTGCTTTCTTGTATTATTTTGGGGATGAGATTATTTTTCTGAAAACATCACTTTTCAGTGTTTACATGACTTGGAACAGATCATCTAAATACCCTTCCGATAAATTGAACTGTGTACATGGATTTAATTTTTTGGAAAACGTACAGGATTTGCGCATACGCAGTAGTGACTAGGATGGGAACAGACAGGGCTTAGTTCAGTCTGCAGACGGAGGCATGAATTAGGTATTTTAGATTTAGCGAAGTTGTAAATTCTTATGCTGTATTCTACAGATTATTATCCTGTACATCTCTCATGTTCCAATTCCATAGCATGTGCAAACTGTCCAATCCTTGCAATAGCTCATCCTTTTCTTCATATAAGCTACCTTACCTTACATAGGGTACTGTAAATTCTCAATGTATTTTACCTAGCTAGAATTCATTTGCTGCACCAACAGTATAAGCAATTTGTGTGAACAACCATAGTTGTAATAATGGAGTTTTCTTTTGATCAAATACTACTTAAATTAGTATATAACTTTATCCATAACTAAACAAATGGAACTGTGTAAACTGATCAGTGACTGAAATCTGACTGACATCCATTTAGAATTATTTTATCGACTTGTTTGTATGACTTGATATCGGAATAACTTTTCGGAAAACTATATATTACGAAAAATAGCAGAATTCTTATGTTCATGTAAAGACACTGATTGATGGATTTACAGACACTGATATGGTAGCCCAACTACCATATCAGTGGGGGGCTTAGGTCGGCCAGGGTGTCCTCATTTCACCTTGCACCAGCGACCCCTGTAGACTGGCCGGGCACCTGCGGGCTTGCTTGTAAACTGCCCAGAGCTGCGTTGTCCTCCGACGCTGTAGCTCTGAGGTGGCTCCATGGTGGGTCTGCAGTGTGAAAAAAAGCGGTCGGCTGACAGCGAGGTCCTACTGTAAGTGACTCTGCAGCAGTATAGTTTACCACCTAGTCTCTGTAAGTCGCTTTGGATAAAAGCATCTGCTAAATGACTAATTCATAATAGCTTTAAATTTGCAGGAGACTAGTTGAGATAGTGATAATTGTGTTATAAATATTAAAGCTATCAGTTTAGGGAAAGAATTTGAATAAACGAATCGCTCTAGTACAAACAGCTGAGTGTAAAGGATGTTGGGAAATCCAGGGTTAGTGCCTCTGTGTATTTAGTGCTGTTTTGGGACTACAGATCTTATGATGCACTTTGAGTTGCCATAGTGAAAGCAATGGATAATGCATCGCCATGCAGAAAAAGAAAAATGTTTCTTCCCCCTTGAAATTCGTATTAATGACAATTGAATATTAGTAGTGTTTCAGAGCAAAGCAATGCTTTGAGTAGAATGAACTGATGATTTTTTTTGTTGATGATAATATTTATTCTGTCTGTCATTGTGCTTGGCTGGACAATTGGAAGCACTGCAATGCCTCTCCTTTTTTTAAAAAAATAGGGTAAATGAGTGTCGGGGGTGGGATTGAAATGTGTGAGCATAGGAAAATCACATGAAAAAGCTACAGTAGGAATTCTGGAAAATGTTTAGTATGTTAATTAATAAGCTCCTAGTTAAATTTACTGTCATTTCTGACTTGCCATGCCTGAGTGATCAACTCAGGGATTGATTAGCTAAGGCTAGAGAGAGTGAAGATGGTGACTGTACCTGCTGTTTAGCGGTGTACTGATCTCCATGAATTATCCAGTAAACAACCTCAGAAGAATCATTATTTAAATCACTTCAACATGAAAAATAATATTTTGAATATGTTTAAACCTATTCACCAAGATTTACCAGTAACTAATGAGATTTTAACCATTATACACAACAGTCAATAGTTCTTTAGTTTCTAACCCGGAAGGGGCTCCACCTCAAAGTTAACCTAGTGCCAGCCCTGTTGATAGATTAAATATACTTGCCCTCCTTTGAGCTTCCATCAGTGTCAGTTTTGATCTTCATTACTTCCTCTGCAGACAGATCTCCCTTCTTCAGAACCACCACTTGGGGCAGTTCGTCCTCCCGATCGCTGTCTCCATTGTCATCTAGAACGGGCATGTCCTGTCTCTGGAGAGACGGAGAGACAGAGAGAGAGAGAGAGAGAGAGAGAGAGAGAGAGAGAGAGAGAGAGAGAGAGAGAGAGAGAGAGAGAGAGAGAGAGAGAGACAGAGAGACAGACAGAGAGAGAGAATCAACTCACATTAGTCTAACAACATCACAAAGTTAAATCAGCGACCGATCTCTAAATACAACTTTTATATTTACAGAATGACTAGAGATGGTTAAAGCTACAAGAAGTTGTCCTGGGGAGGGGGTTCTTATTACCAGTAAAAACACCCAGTAAGAAACATCAAAGAGACTGCTGTCGGTAGCTTTAAGAAAGATAAATATTTGTATTTTACTGAACGTTAGTTTAAAGAAAGGAAAATGGGTAATTGCACTAAATATGTTTCGCTACTACTGTGATAGCACTGCAGGGTCATTCCATAACAAATAGACCCTAAAAAGTTGGATTTTAAACCCTATCGTCACCGATTTACACCAAACTTAGTCCTTAGGGTTGTTTCAGACAAAAAATTGCAAATTTACATTTTTATATTGATCAGGTCAAGGGGTCAAAAGTTAGAGAGGTCGAAATGTGTTTGATGGCAGTGGTGTAGTCGAGGGTATACGCAGGTAAGCGGTTTAACAGTTTTTTAATTAGCGTTTACCCACTTCTCATATAAGCAATACAGAGTTTACTCGTTTCTACTCTCCTGTGATATGCAAATCCTGGGTTAAATACAAGATATTAAACGGTGAGCGTCTGTGTTGTGTTGCTGCTATGTGCCAGACTGACACCTGAGAGCTCTCAGGTAGAACTGTGGCGCAAGCAGGGGTGGAGTGGCCACTGGACTGCATGTTCTCTGTGTGTGTGTGTGTGTGTGTGTGTGTGTGTTTCAGTGTTCTGGGATTGTTTTTTTTATGTTTTGTTGTTAGACACACTGGACCTGCAGCACGGTGCTAGCAGCCTTCATCCTAGCCCGCGAAAGGAAGCGCACTGTCGGGTCTGTGGCTTTTCACATTAACAGCACCCGAGAGGTGTGTCATTTTATGCATGTCCAGTGTCTCACAGAATATTAACAGTACATAAAAAAACAATCACAGAACACTCACATAAAAGACAGTCCAGTGCCACACCCCCCTGCTGGCGCCAGTTCTGACAGAGCTCTCTGGCGCAGCAACACATCAGACGCTCACCGTTTAATATCTTGTCTTTAACCCAGGATTTGCATCACAGGAGAGTAGAAATTAATAAACTCTGTATTGCTTATATGAGAAGTGGGTAAACGCTATATTGCCAAAATTAAATGCTGGTAAATGCCGCTTACCTGCACATACCCTACACCACTATCATCTACCACATTTTGACCTCTCTAACTTTTGACCCTTTGACCTAATCAGTCTAAAAATTTAATTTTCCGATTGTTTTCCTGAATCAACCCCAACCCTGTGTAACCTGGGTCAGTCCGTATTGTGTCACGGACAGACCCAGCAAAATCTGCGGCCGTAACAGTGGTAAAAATCCTACTCTGGTAGTAACATCTACAGATAGGCTTTTTTTTTTTTTTTTTTTTTTTTTAATTATTGCTAAATTATCATAAAGCGCACCGATCTATTGTGATTAATCTGAAAGTAAATTAATTTAGGAATGCCAGACCTATCAAACGGGAATCCAGTAGATTACGTCAGAGTACCAAAATAAAGTTGGCTGATACCCATAAACAAAATGATTTTGGTGCGCCATATGGCTGTTAAAAAAATCTGACCCATACCACTGATAATGATACAATAAACTGAGAATCTTAGACACTAGTGGAGGAGGCGTTACCTGCGCTGGCTATGTGGGCACAAAGTGCCTGGTTTTCGCGCTGAAGAACGGCTCAGAATGTGCGTAAAGCCTTCCTCCAGCACGTAAATAGCGCGAAAGTGAGAACTGGGCCTAATAATGCGAATAAACTAAACTACTGCACTGATCTGCTGTGATGAACGCAAAACAATCAAAGGCTCCTGCTGACAGATTACCACTCTACTTGTTCATGCCTATGGCCACTGACATAATCAGTCAATAATATTAGATTTAGATACGAGACCCGCTTGCTGAAACTAGTGTAAACCCCCAATGCCTGGGTTCCCTTTATGTTTTCAAGACAATTTATGTGCTGTGTTGTTTTTAAGATTTTAAAACATTTATATAACTGTACCTCAGCCTAGCTTACTAGAATGGTGATTCATGTCTATTACTGTGCAGCTGTCAAGTGGTGTAATTCAATGCGATAGGTCACAAAATAAGACTACAATTAAAAGTGCAAAATACAACGACACTATGAAATACAACTGTGATTTAAAAACCTTTCCATCGTTAAATTTAATGTATGGTCTGAAGTTAACACACAGAATACAAAATCAAAATGGTTTGTTCGTGTTGCGTCCATACCTTTGTATCCACAGTCGGTCCTTCTTTGTAACCAACGTCATTTTTAAATTTCTTCAGAAAAGTAGGCTCTGTAGGTTTTACCCACGACACGTTACATTTCCTACTCATTCCTAAATGATTCTGTAAATACCAAAACAACGAGAGTTACTTTAATAGTCTACCAAAGCAGCATCGCTCTACTTCGACAACTTTGTTTGCAAGACACGTAAATACGCCGGGAACATACATACGTCATTTCCTCAGCAACGGACTTAACGACCACAAGATACTCTTCTTCTTTTTGGTTAATGGCCACCAAGCTTCTGCCGAAGCTTATTGTCGCCACCTATTGTTTGTTTTGATTATCGTTATTGTGAGCCCAACACTTTTTGATTCCTGATTTATTCTTTTTTTTATGACCGGTTAAATCTCCTGTAATTAATTCCCTATATACCTGACCATACCCCTATCTATTCTATTACCATCCCCTATACCGTCCCTAAAAAAAATATTCTGAATATTCAAAGCCCTCAACTCTTCCCCTACCTCTAATCTCACTTCCCTATATCTAGCATATTCAACCATCAGGTGTTCCACAGTTTCCATAACCCCACATCTCATACATAACCCATTCTCATGCGCTCCAATTATAGAAATGTTCATTTAAAGTTGAATGTCCGATAACAGTATTATTATTATTTATTTCTTAGCAGACGCCCTTATCCAGGGCGATTTACAATTGTTACAAGATATCACATTATTTTTTTACATACAATTCCCCATTTATGCAGTTGGGTTTTTACTGGAGCAATCTAGGTAAAGTACCTTGCTCAAGGGCACAGCAGCAGTAGTACCAGGGATTGAACCCACGACCCTCTGGTCAAGAGTCCAGAGCCCTAACCACTACTCCACTCTGCTGCCCCTCCTGTCTATTCCCTCCATACCATCCTTCCCGCAAACTGACACTTGTGATTTATATCATTCACGCCCTTTTTTCCCTATTCCACATATTCTGCCATTCATTCACTATATATTTTTTTTCTATTATTCTATAATACTCCCTTAACCCATAATGAAGACTTCACTGACATTTCTGCGAACCCATCCGCCCTTTCATTCCTATATGCGCTGGAATCCACACAAAAACCACATACAATCCTAAATACACACATTGTGACACGAGATACATTACCTCCTGTACTAAATCACGTATATCACCTTTTCCTTCATTCGCCTGTAGCCCTGATAACGAATCTGAAAAAAATACTGCCCTCTCTACCTTAACCTCTATAATCCATTGTAATGCCAAATAATCGCTATTAGTTCAGGCGTCATAATAGACACGCAAAATACTCGACTCCGCCTTTACTTCTTAATGGATATGATAGGTGCGTTCACGGAGATCATTCTGCGCAGATTTTGTGCAGAATCTGACTAATTTAGCCAATGGGTGCGTTCACGAAGATCATTCTTACAAGATCATTGGCTAAACTGGTCAAATTCTGCACAGAATCTGCGCAGAATGAACCCGGTGAACGAACCCAAGAGAGTGCGAGGTATTTTTTCTATTGAGACTCACTCAATGGAGCTGCGTCATTTCCCAGATTACTGTAGATGTTAAAAAATAATTTATTTAATAGAGAAAACGGCTACATTGGAAAATGATGACAGTACGTAATCATTATGAAAAAAGGCTATTTTCTGAGCACAAGCCCGTACTATTGCGCCTGCGCAGACATATAGCGCAACAGATAACGGTCGTGTTCTTATAGCGCAGATTTTCCGCAGTTCTGCACAGAATCGCAGAGATGCGCGTTCTTCGAGGGCAGTTCCACCCATAGAAATCATTACAATCCGTACAATACATTAATAACTACTATTGCTCTACAATTAAGTGAAATAATGTTTTTCTGTGTACTTTTCTGAGTGTTCAGAAATGTTCACTCATGCTACCGACGTGCAACTGAGAAAGCCTAATTAATAGTAGGCCTATGCCTAATAATAGTAGTGATTGAAATAATATTAATGATGGTAACAATCAGTTAAAATATACCTAATTAACCTAATAAATAGACCTAATTAACCTGCTATCAAAAAAATTGAAGAATTGAGTAGCAGCCAATCTCGTTCACTCTCGATCGCTGTCTATCCCATTCCTGACAACAAAGCCAAATATCAAACCACGCCCCGTCTTGTTTGCTCATGAATATACATGAAGCCGGCAATTTCTGAGAGCACTTCGGCGATAAGGAGCTCTTGTCAGCCACGTGAAAACATCGATCGTATAAATAATAACACGTATGTGTTAAGGAGGGGTGTATATAAACAGATACAGGTGAATATTGCTAAATGCAATAGTTTTCAAAAGAGAAAGCTTTGAATACGAAATGAAGCAGACTTTACATTATAGAGATAGGAGAAAAGTCGCCACCGGAACTCTTTGGATTCCGATGATGCACCGCAACGGCGGGGACGGAAAAAAGGAGGAGTTGACTATCTTGTGTATATAGAAGATCTTTGGCAAAGCCCATCGCTGCTTTGAAGTTACTGCGTTGAGACTGGCTGCGGCTGTGCACCACAGAGACTATGCAGAGATCAAGAGTGACCTGCTAATCGTAATCCAAATAACCACTAAAACTACTGCTGCCCCCTTTTAGTGGAGGCGAACGACATCATATTATCTATTTTGGGATACTAAGATATTTAGCAAGGGGTCTGAGTGAGGAAAAATAGGCAATACAAGTCTTGCTGTAAATAATTTTTTGATTCCAAACTTTTGAACACTACGGTGTAATATATATATATATATATATATATATATATATATATATATATATATAAAAATTTATATATATATATATATATAAATTTATATATATATATATATATATATATATATATATATATAATCACACACAGTTGTAGTCAAAGGTTTACGTACCCTAATGGAAATTTACAATTTCGAGATATTTCTCAAAAACAGAATTTTAGAAAAATTTGTGGACGAGGAAAATGAAATAGATGCCTTTTTTTTTTTTTTGCAAAACTCCAAAAGGTGCCGTTTATACTGATGTTTTAGAGAATCGCAAAAGCGATGATGGACTATTACAGTGACAGACTTCCCCAATTTCCCTCAATGAATCAGATAACCACTGGGGAATGGTCACATAACTGTACAGAACAATACACACACACACACACAGAGCCTACATCTCCCAGAATCCAAGAAACAAAACACACCGTTCTGATTGGTTAAACGATTTGACACTCCTAAGTGGGAAGTATGTGTCTCGGTTACAAATTTATACAGAGGAGAAAAAAATGTAACGAAGAAGCATTTGTTTTCATTTGTACTCGTTAACATTTGTAAATACTTTAGAAGATGTTCTCCGGTGTCTTCTACGCATTGCTGGCAGGGTTTCTTGGAGCCGTCGCCTCCTCGTCAGCGAAACTATCCCTCGGATCTGACTACCTGAAAGGGGTCTGTGAAAATGGGCTCAAATCATGGGCATTACATGAAAGACATTTTAGGCAAGCCGACGAAACTACAGTTTGCGACTGGGTAAGACAACGCTGCACTTGTTTAAGCATTATATATATATATATATATATATATATATATATATATATATATATATATATATAACACATACACACACAGACTAAATATACAGACCACCGTGATTTCTAATCATGAAAATACAGCCCTGACTAAACCTATTGCTCGTATTTTATTTCGAGCACTAGTGACGCAGATTTTTAACCTTATGTTGCATTTTGTTTGAGAATGCAATCATTTAATGCAGTGCTGCAAACAGTGGACTCTATACTCAAAACCTTCGGTATTTCATTGTGTTTTACCGGAGCAAATTTGTTACTATTTGTCAGAAAGTCGAAATGTAACACAAACATAATCGCCTAAAATAAGGAAATGAACGAGCACACATCCCACCTTAAATTCGTCGGTGCAATCAGTCATTAAAGATTTAATCGGTTAAAAGGAATAGGCAGATGCTGTTCCTCCCAGGGAAAAGCAGACGAAAACCGATCGATCATCATGACCTGTGAGGTAACAAACAGATTCAAAAGATAATGTATGTCTGGTTTTACTAATGACAGGAACCCGCTCTGGGAAAACGTTTATTTAAAAAGCAAAGTGTTACAGTTGTCTGTTAACCATTAATCGTGTAGAAATACATTACGAAAAAGGCAGGAATTCCTGTCGTTTCTAGTATTTCTGGGCCAGTGGTTCACAATCCTGGGCCTCCAACTGAGCTCTCATTTACTTAATTGAACCTTAATTGAACTAATAATTTGCCTAATCTGAGCTCTTAAAATATTTTAAACGGATGGAGATTTCAAGTTAAGTATAAAATTGTATAAGGAACATGACATCTCCAATTTTTTATAAGATACACAATTGAAAAAGTCAAATTAAGCAAATTATTCGTTCAATTGAGGATTCAATTAAGTAATTGAGAGCTCAGTTGGAACAAAAACCAGCAGGCAGTGGTCCCCCAGGACCAGGATTGAGAACCACTGGTCTAGGCTGTTTGTCTACAAATGTATGGATAAATAGTTGATGGTGCAGCAGGGCAGGAAGATGAGGCACTAGAAAACTAGTGCCTCATCTTAGAAAACAGAGCTGAAAACAGTGCTGGCACTGCCACCACTGACATTATTATAGGCTAAACCCTATCACCCCTCCAAAGAAGGAGGGAAAAAATATTCACTGAAGAATGTTTGGAGGTTACACTGAGGAAGTTGCAAAATATGAAAAACAACTCTTTGGACCAAAAAAGAAACATGTCCTTCAGAAATAAAATATGGGACGAAATTACAGACCGGGCACACAACAAATTAAAAATTGAACAACAAATGAACACTAACAATCCCTGTGGGACACTGCTGCTGTACCCTTGAGCAAGGCGGTGTACTTTACCCATGTTGCTCCAGTAAAATTAACCCAACATATATATAGATGTATGATTAGTTTACTGTATGACTTCAACTAATATTGTAAGCTTTCAGAAAATGAAGACATTTGATTTTTGGGGGCTTTAAGTCTTATTATTATTATTATTATTATTATTATTATTATTATTATGACCCAGAAAACGTCCGGCAAGTTGTATGGGCATTGCTTTACGTAGGTTGTCAACATAATTAGCTATGTCCACCGGTCGTATGTTACACAGCTTGTGGTGCAAGGCTGAACTCGATCCTCATTTATTACAGCAATATTAGCGTGGCAATACCAGCAACAGTGACAGCATTGCCCATGCATGCTACAACACCAGCGGACAAATCCATGTTTACAATTACAATGTGCACTTATGGAGAATGCTGAGTTACTGTGCTTTTAGGGCAGACCCAACCTGTTGGGAAAACTTTCATGAAAAAAGGTTTCCTTAAACATTACTAAAGCTTTTGGAACTCCTTAATGAATGAGGGGTTAACAAGCCAAACAGTCCGAATTTTGTCAAATGCTCAGTGTTTTCAAAATCTGCTGCGTTTCATACTAAACTCTTTCGCTATATTGTCGGAGTGTGTCAAAAGTGTTTTGTGTCTCGCAAACATTTGTTAAACATCCCTTATTAAGAAATTTCGACACCGACAGTTTTGAGTAGAGAGCCTAGTATACCGTATTTTAGTGAAGGTTTGTTTTTTAGGAATCCCACATTCTAACATGCATTAATTGTGTTTAAACAGCAGCCATGGGCAGACACAGATAATATAAAGATAATATAAACTCCTTCAAGATGTCCGTATTTCTGTTTATACCAACATTAATGTCGCCTGCTAGGAGTCCACAGCTGGACAATTGATTTCTCTCTCAAAATGACCTTCAGAAGATTACTGGCTTGGGGTTGGTTTAATGCTACTGTACTCAATTTGCACAATTGTGACAGACTGCCTTTACAGAGATGGAATCAACACTCCAGTTGAATTGCCATTCCAGGTTTTACTGTGCGCTGAATATGGCCTACCTTCGATCAATTACACAAACCACAGAGGGGAAAGTCCCATTAAGGTCATTGTAAATCCTGGAATGGCTCAAACTGCTGTGCAATGGGAGTGTTTTTGTCATCCGCCTTGCCTTGCTATAATTAAATATGGAATATTACTTTGGTATTTTTGCCTTGCACAAATATCTTACTGACAGGTTGTTTTTAAAAGAGGGAAATACTTTAAACTAGCTTACTGCTGCATGGAAATACCTTAAATATATACAATACATATTTACCCTGCTAGGATAATCCACAGTTGTGCCCCAGTGCTGTAACATACTCAAAAAAATTCAGCTGTGGCTTAGGTGGGGTATTGATAGATTGATCTGATCAACCGCTTGATACTTTAAACCTGCTTACAGGACACTATCTAATAGCCCACTCTATGCTGGAGTACCATACACCATTACCATGCCATTTAGCTTGTTGTAAATATAAACCAGGGAATTTCTGTTGTAGGTTGTATGTCTTTCATGGCTTGAAACTCACACTAGCACTGCACCCAGCCCTGGCTTTCAGAATCACAGTCAAACAAGTGTATTATTTAAATGATCAAGAGACAGGAGTTTGATGTTAAATAAATTCTCCGCCCCATATATCTGCGTGAACAGCTTCTATCAGTAAACCCACAGACAGAGAGAAATAGTTCACTTGGTGTTTGAGGTACAGTAAGGCTGTTATTTCCTCCGTTCTAGCTGCACATACCACTCAGGCTGCTGTGCGGGGGATTGCTGTTCACCTGCAATGCTGTGATGTGGACTTGCTTCGCTAAAGCACTCAGGTATTCCTCCTCTTCAGCAAGAGCTACTGTGACCACTACAGCTTCCAACTTCATATCTTCCGTAAGTAGACTGCTTGTTTATTTTGGTTGATAACAGAATACACTGTACAGCATGATTTCCCACACATTGTCCCAAACATGGTTAACCATGTAAAATCTCTTTATCAGACTGAGAGCTAGCAATGAGTAATGTACCTCTACAATAGTATGCTAGCTACCGGTTATAATAGCCCCCAGCTAGAGCATGTGAGCACTTAGTAAAGTAATTGGTTACCATGTTTATGTTCTAATACCGCTAGTGTGTTAAATATTTAAGGTAACCCTCCTTGTGTTGTTTTAATCCATGAACATGTTTGACTTATTCTGGGGATGGACTGTCATATGTTACAAGTGACAGTTTGGTGGTCTTTAAACAGTACTCCACATCACAAAACCACCTCACAATTTGACACAGGCTATCTTTTGTAGACACCCTGAATTATGTTAACAATGAGCAAGGGTTGGATGGGAAGCTTGCATTGCCACTACTTATGCTATCCCTACTCTGTGGATAGGCCTCCAGTCTTCAGTGCTGCAAACCTTTCAACTTTCAAGAGTACAAACAATTAATCGGTAAAGGGCTATTCACACTATAGCGTTAATTTGCTGTGTTTTCTGGGGTAAAAAATCGAACCTATGTAATTGAATACTACCTTTCATACCTGAGTGTAATCGCTGCGGGAAAAAATGCGAAATTCGCTGTGAAAAAAAAATCTAAACAGGTTTGTCACAATAACAAAATGCAGCAACCACCACCCTGTCCTGCTAAATTTGGATATAATCTGAAGGCAATATGGATCGGGTGCAAGCTGCCATGTGGTTATTGCTCCAAAGAAGAAGAGAAAGAATTATCTACACAACCGTGTATGTATGTGTATAGCATATCCTACAAATTCTGTTGTATTTTTTTATGTAGTTATGAAATTCAAGAGGTTATCATATATATATATATATATATATATATATATATATATATATATATATATATATATATATACACACACACACACACACACTACCGGTCAAAAGTTTTAGAACACCTTTTTCCAGTTTTTATTGAAATTTACGCAGTTTAATGTCTCAATGTACTCTGAAATTAAAGCATAGAACAAATAAACAATTGGAGATAAAAAAAGAAATCATGGAATCGTTTTGTTTAACGAAATTTAATCTAAATTTTTGACTCATCAAAGTAGCCACCTTTTGCAGATATAACAGCCGAACACACTCGTGGCATTCTTTCTACAATGGAAATCAAATATTGTTCGGAAAGTTCTTCCCAACACTGTTGCAGAAGTTCCCACAAATGTGTTGCTCTTGTAGGTTGCTTTGCTTTCACCCTTCTGTCCAGTTCATCCCAAACCAGCTCGATGGGGTTTAAGTCTGGAGACTGTGCTGGCCATTCCATGATTTGAAGCCTACCGTCTTGTTCTTATCTTCTAAGGTAGTTCTGACATAGCCTGGAGGTATGTTTTGGGTCATTATCTTGCTGTAGGATGAACCCCTGACCAACTAGGCGTATACCAGAGGGTATTGCATGGCGCTGCAAAATGCTGTGGTAGCAGTTTTGGTTCAGGGTGCCACTCACTCTGTGCAAGTCGCAGACTCTGGATCCAGCAAAAGAGCCCCAGACCATCACACTTCCTCCTCCATGTTTGACAGTTGGTGTCACACACCGAGGAACCATCCTTTCGCCTACTCAACGGCGTACAAAAACCCTGCGTGATGAACCGAAGATTTCAAATTTTGATTCATCGGTCCATAAGACCTTCTTCCAGTCTTCAGTAGTCCACTTATTTTTTCTTATTTTGCCATCTTAGCAATGGCTTTCTTACTGCCACTCGACCTGTCAAACCTGCAGCTCGAAGTCTTCTCTTCAGAGTTGAAACTGAGACTTGCTTACTTCGACCAGTGTTAAGCTGTGCTTGAAGCTGTTGTCCTGTGAGCCACCTATCACGCAAGCTGTTGACTCTCAGAAACTTGTCTTCTGATTCTGTTGTGGCTTTGGGTCTGCCAGACCTCTTCCTGTCAGAGTTTCCTCCAGTTTCCAAGTGCCTTTTGATGGTGTAGGAAACTGTACTCACTGACACCTTGGCTTTCTTTGCAATTTCTCTAAAGGAAAGACCTACACTTTTAAGGGTTATAATGGTCTGTCTGTCTTCCTTTGTTAATTGCCTTTTTCTCGCCATTATGAGAGCAATATACTACTTCCTGCAGTACAATACTGTCCAAATAATGCTTAAGAGGGTGTAGTAACACAGTCTGTTCCAACACTGCTTTTATACAGACAGAGGGTTTGTAAGTAATCAACAAAAGTTGGGACAACTGTAGGAATTGTTAGCATCAACTTTCAAGGCTTAATTTACTTCCATTGCTGCAGAACAGCTGTAAGTTGTTAACCCATTACTTGTTCCCTGAAAAAGGCCTTTTTGTATAACTCTGAAATGTACATTATTTTTCAGTTTTTGGTAACCTAAACTTTTTTTTTTAACCTCTGGCAGTTTACCGCTTACCTTTGTACCATTTCAGGTTATTCACTGGACTTGAACTGCTTAAATTTCAATAAAAACTGGAAAAATGGGGGTGTTCTAAAACTTTTGACCAGTAGTGTGTGTATATATATATATATATATATATATATATATATATATATAAAAAATAAATAAATTGTGGCAGACCAGAGCCCTGACTGTAAATAAAATGTTATGTGTTTTGCTGGTGGTTGGCAGGGACGGGGTTAATTCCTATCCCTGCCAAATACATGTGAGAATGTGGCTGTTCCCAAATGAGATAACCGGTGCTAATTGGGAACAGCCACAGAAATAAAAAGGGAACTTGAAGCTCCATTAGGGAGTGGACTGCCAGGGAGCTGGTAACAAGGGGAAATACTGTGAGTTTATCCAAGGAGTGCTGTGTGTAGAGCAAAGAAGGTCTTGTGTGTGTGTGACCGGTAAACCGGTTTAGTAACAGAAAACCATTGCAGGCTTTGCCTAACCTGGTTAATTAAATTGATTGATTGGGTGGGGAGCTGCGATAGGTTGGGTATGTGTGGCGCAAATGGACACCCTGAACCCAGTGTGCCTATAAAAAGGGAGCGTTTGACATGTGTCAGATCAGCCGCTGTATTGGTAACAAATAATCTCAACAGTTTTATTGGCAACACGAAACAAAATTAGAAGTACAGACGCAATCATTTCGATGCATCCTGATATTTTTTTTTTTAATAAACAATACAGTAAACGCAGGTAGATGGTACTGTCAATGCAGATGTAACTTCAGACACTACTGGCAGGGTTTTACATTATTGGGGGGAAAAATGCACGTATACTAACACATATGATTGACATAAAACTGTTTTAGACTTTAATTTGCTGTAAATACAATACAGCTTACCTGCGTATGCTACTGGATATAATTAGATACGTGATTTTGTTTTGTAGTTCAGTCTATATGTAATAATGTGCCGCGCTATCTCCTGGCATTTACTGTCTAGAAGCTACACCCAGACATTTAACAAAAACCTGTAGTCAAAACAGTGTGTTTATTTTAACATACCAATAGTGCTTACTTTCTGATTTCCTCATATTTTCCCATAATTTCTGTTTGCATTCTTTATCGAGATATTTCTTGTGCTGCTTATCATAAAGAACAAGATATTCTGCAGTGCTATAGTTCCCCCATCTTTGTGATATTTGACACGCAAGTCTGAATATAAAAATAGCACCGAAACGTCAGCCGTAAAAACGCAGCGAATAAAAACTATAGTGTGAAATAGCCCTTTTAAAGGTTAAAAAATGCATTAAACCGGTTCATATTTTAGATTTCAAATGTCAGAAACTTGGCACAGTCTAATTTCCTTTTTGTTAAAGCCTTGCCACTTGGCTACAGTACAAATCCAGTAGGACAATAATTTATGCATACATGCCAGCACAATAATGCATGTTTGGTATATGGTGACCACAGAGGGGTTTCAGTCTAGTTCTCCCTTTTTTAGGGTCCTCGTTCAAAAAAACAGGGACCCATATGCGCTGCTCGCACTGTACAGGGTAAACACGATAACTGCCTTATACCAATGTTCACCAAACTATACAATCCGATAAACTCTTGCTTTTATGCACATATTTATAACCTTTCAGTTTCTGTTCTGGTTTAAAGTGTGTTTTTTTTTATTTTTTTGTTGTGATACAGGCTTTCCTGGGGCACCTGATTTTTGGAGAAGCCCATGCCATGCTGTGGTGGGTGGGCATCTCTCTCACTCTCACGGGACTCCTCGTGCTGCACACTGCTGCGCCACACACTGGTGAACAGGCTGTTGATAAGAAAGAGCATTAAAACTCAACGGGACCCCCTGCTGGAAACCAAACAGACTCCAGTAAAACTGGAAATAACACATTGGAAACGTGGCCCACATTGCATCATTGCACTTGTTCTCACCAGCCATCTGATGAAGGATTTCTACCTGTAATGGTTGAGTTTGTCTGCCATGTTTTCCACCTATAAACTCAAACACTGTGAGGCAGGTTCAGTCTTGCATTTCTTAGAAAAAATATATTTTCATAGCGTATGTTCAGTTCCTGTAAGATTTTTTTTTAAGGCCATATTTGATTCATACGAAACTTAATTTGGTTGTATTTAACAGGTATAATCGGTCCATGCCTTAAATGAATTGCGTTAAACCTAAACTGTGTTATCCAATACAGCCCAACGTTAAAATGTATGTCAAAACTCATTAAAGGGGAAAAAGTGAGTTTGATGAATGCAGGCCACTAACGGGTTTGTGTTTTATCAGTTTATGTACGCTGGTTTTGGTTTGTCTAAATCAAATGCATCTTTCAGAATCACCACCCCTCCTTGAAAATTCAACCTTTTCTTACCAAAATATCTAAGCGATGAAATCAAATGTTTGGCTTCTATAAAATGGGCAGCAACTGGATAGGTTTCATTTTTACATCTTATCGTGCTACGATGTTCAGCTATTCTAGTTTTAAGAGTATGTTTAGTTTTACTGACAAAATTTACCGCAAGGGCACTGAATCAGGTATATCTCTCCCTTTGTGGAGCAAGAAAATCTACCTTTTAATAGGACAACTTCTCAGTCTAACTTCCGTTTCTGTCTCTCCCTTTCGATACAGTATCTGAACTGAAGAACAGCTGCGCTGGCACTTTATAACACAGTCATCTTATTCAGCATTCGTTTTATAACTAAATAAATATTAGGCCTATTATGTGGTTACCTTTCCAAATGTATTTACTTTTTTGCTGCGAGAGGAGCTGCGGCTTTCTCCGGGAGACGAGACACTTCAGCTTTTGTATTTTAGTCAGATGTGTGGTATATGTTCCGCGGCGCACCCCACCCCCTCCCCTGTTTTATAACGCTCTTCAGTTATAACGCTCATATTGTGTGTCCCCCGAGACCCGCATTATAGCGAGGGAGTACTGTATATATAAGTAAAAGTAGCTTTCGAGTTAAGGTGAGAGAACGCAGTAGCTATAGAATTCTGGGTAATCGGGATATGCACATTTCAGCATTACAAGAGCCAATCAATAACTATCTCAAAATGACATACAGTGGTCTCTTAATGTTGAAACTGTTAACAACAAACACAAGGAAAACCAGACTTTCAAAGGCTGATTCCCTGACATCGCAGAGCCTGCAGGATTATTTTATTGTTATTCTGCCAGCGCATCTCAATCCTGACCTGGAACCCCATGTAATTCAGTACTGGGCTTCTCTCAAACAGAGACTGACAACTGAGCCAAACTGTGTCCAATGTGTGGTGGTTTTGTGAAGTAGGCTTTTGTTCAGTGAGGACTAGATTGAGACTTCCTTACTCGTTTCATTTGAGACCTTAGGCTGCTGCCCCACCTATCTTTGACAATGTGTTCTGTATACAGCAGGCCTGCAAGTGTAAGACTATCAAACCTGGTACAGCTACAGTAACCTAAAGTTGAAGTTTTTATATTTATGACACAGATAACTCAAAAGTAGATTTGTTATGTAATACTTCTGTAGTCTTTCTTAGAATCTTGAGTTTAAACTTGAGGTTCTACATTTTTTTTTTTTTTTTTTTTGTATACAGCAAGTCCTGTTCAGCATGAAATGTAGCACTTTGATTTAATGTGTTACCAAGATAAATTACCTCCAGAAATGTATAATTTGCCTAAACCAAAACTTAACATGTTGATAAAGTTCTTAAGTTAGCATAGATTGTGCAATACTAGAAACATCAGAACTTTCGTACACCAATCATTAGTTTCAGATAACATCTCCTTCATATTACCAACCAAATGCAATTTTCTAAAATCTGAAATATTTCTGGGTTATCACAATTTTTCCTCAGCATCGTTTTTTAATTTTTCAGATTTTTTTTTTAATGGTCATATAAAAATGTGTGAATCAGTAACTTGTACATTTAAATGTTAAAATAGCAATACATGCGCCATTTACAGATTTTTAATAGCAATAAAACCCTATGGCTCAGGTTCTTGCCTTTTGAATTTCCAGACTAGTAGATCAACTACCAGACAGTAATGCCTTCTAATCAGAATTCTGTTGCTTCAGAAAATGCAGAATGGAGCAGTGCAATTACTTTTTTTTGGCTGGTGAGTATTTCGAGTGATTCGATTACTGAATTTAATGCGCAATCAGTGTGATGAGCAAGATCGCATTTGTTCCACAAGATTAGGTGTACTATAGTACTGTCCAAAAACACTTTAGTTTTCTATCGTATTTAGGGTTGTATACATTAGGAAATAGTAGTTTTAAATGAGACGTCAACTACAGTTCTGTACTTCATTTAAGAAGGCAAATATGTTATCTTTGATCATATCTTCTCCAAAATATATTTGGCAGATCTTTTACACAAATTGTATTTTTCAATTAAAAATGCAAGAGTAACAAAAGTAACAACTATAGTCTAAAACTCAACAAATCTAAATGATTGTAATCCAATTCAGTAAAAAAAAAAAAAAAAGAATGAATTTGGTGGTGACAATAGTAGTAGCTGACCTGGAAAAACATATGCAATCCATATAGTCAACTCCCCTTACAGGACCTGGTGAAGCTTTATGGCATACGGGACTTTTCTTGGTGTAGTGATAACAAGAACACTGTGGCTGGCACATTAATATAATGAGTAAGTGACGGATTGCTTACTCACTGTAGCACAGTGCCAACAGCTGCCTCTGGTAATTGCATATCCGAAGTATTCCTGGAAGCAATTCAGGTACTGATCCACACTGCTGAACACCAACAAAGACCCCTTTCTATGCATGGTTTGGTGTGATTATCATTTTTGCTGTCATACCTTCAGCAGAAAGTTACAAGGTGAGAACAAAACAAACTAAAAATAATTGTACTAAAGGTGGGGAGGTTTTTGCATGACCTGCTTATCTGAATGCGAAGTCATGCCAGACACTTTCATTTCTTACTTGACACCTGTGTATTAAGATAAATAAAAGTGAACTGATGTGCAGTGTAAATATATGTATTTTTTAAATTATTTCAGACCACTGGCTTAAAATCTTTTTTGTTATTGTTGCAGTTTGAGAAACATATACACATGAATTACTGCAAATTCTTAAATAAACTTTCACTTGTGACACTCTTGGCAGGATCCCCATCTTTTATGACAGATTTAATCCCAGGTACCATTACTGCCCTGGTACTTGGTAGGCCAGTTGTGTCTTCAAAGTGTCTAATTTGTTAAGATGAAATTGTTATTTAATATTTCAAAAGTATTTGATGTAGTTTGTGGGTTATTACGTCTATTGCCTAAATCTATAATAATTTAAGTTCCCGAAAAAATGCATTTCATGGCTCCATAATGATGTATCCAGATGTAGCTTTGGTTAAAAAATAAATGAATAAATAAAAAGGAAAAATGCACATACTGCATAAATACAAAAACATATTATAAAACCCACATTAATATAAAAAATAAATTGTAATCTTATGTTACCCATTACCCTATTTTTTTTTTTTTTTTTGAGAATTTTGCTACATTTGTTTTACTGAGTCTGAACATAATGTTTGTGTGCATAATGAGTCCAAGGAAAAAAAACAAGCATGGCAGAATTATAATTTCATGTATATGTCTGTTCATCCCACCACATTAGAAGGAGTCTTAAAAATAAAAATATGTAATTGTAAAATACTATGTGGGAACCTCAGTTGTGTTAAATCGACTGAAACATAATTGGAGGGTTAAAAAACAGGGAAGTCAAGTATATATAAAATTGCATACAGTGGTCTCTTAACATGCGGAACGCTGTTCACAGCAAACCCAAGGAAACCAGACTTTCAAAGGTTGATTCCCTGACCCGACAAGCATCCCAGAGGGCTACACGATTACAAACATTTCCACTACAGTAGTTGAAGAATTGACTTGCTTCTAATCTTTTAAGAAGAAGTAAAAGTGCACCTAGAGCATTATATTTTTTAGTACCTCTATAATGTTGCTGTAGAAGAACTGAAAATAGAAATTCTGTTTTTGGTGGGGGTTTTTTTCAGCACTCAAGGCTGATGACAGACCAATATCCTGGTAGGGCATTATTAAAATCCTGCGTTCGTTCAGCCTTCCAGAATAATCCAGGGGCCCAGGGTTTATCAGGAGAACATGCCCCACACCAGGGCAATGTCAAATCCAATTAAGGAGATGCAGTGTGTAAAAAAAAAAAAAAAAAAAATCTGTATTACCTACAGTATTTGCTCCCAATTTCCTCAAATTTTACTCCTTGGCAGCACTAATTTTTGGTTTCATTAATAACAAAGCAATTGTTTATAAACTATGACATGATTTTCAATTAATTCATTTTGAATTCAGATCAAGTTACAATCAATACTCTGCCCTCCAAGAAGTATAATAGTAAAAATAAATGCAGAATGACTGCAAGTGGGGCAATTGTTGCTTGTTTTACCCCTTTGAGACATGTTTTAATGTCATGCAGTTCCTGTTGCAGTTTTAAAATTAAAAACTTTTTTTTTCTACGTTATAGTAAATGGAAACTATATGGGACACTTGTGAGGTGGCGGGTATTGTTATTAGTTAGGTTTTTATTTTTTGGTGTATCCTACAGGATGTTTGTTTTGCCACCTCAGACTTTAAGTAGTGTAATCAGGAAGGACCCTGTGTGGATGGCCAGGGCCTTGTCGGGAGCGGTCAGTCTAGAAAAACAAAACTCTTAACACCGTCCCCTCTTGTTTATCTCTCCATAACCAAGAAACAACAATACATGTTTTGTACATATCAGTCATTCAAATAAAGCCCATTTCAGTAATCCAAACTGTATTTGAATTCACTGCTGTTTGTATCTTTCAGATAGATTCCAATAACTGGATAGACTGTATCTGGAAGTCTGTTACCCACACGCTCATACTCATTTTTTTCTTTCTCCTGAAAACAAAACCAGTAGAATTTTTGAAATTATGTTTTTTGTTGGTCTTATCCTGTTCTTAAAAAAGCAACATAAGTTGTAGATATATTAAAAGTATAAACTATTAAAAACCTTGTTTAGGAAACTAAAATAATATTTAATTTTATAAAAAGGAAGCATTTTAATTGTATAATTAGTCTCTAATTTGTAAAAAAAAAAAAAAAAAGGACTGCACTGTCATGATAATTACCCAAATTTCCACCTCTATGTAAGTATATAAATATGCATTCGTATAAATGTGTATCTGTGTGTGCATGTGTTTGAATAGTCAGGTGACCTGAAGTGGCCTTCATTGTATCTTAAAGCTTTTTTTTCATATATGCTTTTGTATGAGAATAGTACACAGTTTTATTGGTCAAATTACAAAAAAAGTTGTAGCGGGGGTGCTAAGCAAAGTAGCGCGTAGGATCATGGGTAACGTGTAACTGAGGAAAAAGGGGTAATTAAATATGGGGGGTGCTGTTATAAATGTGGGGAGAGATCGGAGGGGGGTGTATGTTTGTATAAATATGAGGGGACATTTGGTAGCGGTGTTTTGGGGATGAGGGCCGGTGCTCACCGTGAGAGGGTGGACATTCGTAAGGAAGTCACCAAGCAGTACTAGGTCTACAGTAGAGAAACTGGTGGGGATGGTTGGTGGGTTAGTGTGTCAAAATTACTGTATCAATAAGATTATTATTACATGCCTAAATTAATACTTTTTCTGTACGGCATACTTAATACCTAATATGTACATTGAAAATGTTAAATAAAGTACATCTATTTAAATGAATCAGGATTGATTTGAACCCACATCAAACTAGACCGATTCATTTCTGTGATAGTCGAGATCAGAATACTTGATGTTATGACTGCAGACTGTAACTTGAAAATGATTTAAATAAAGACTAAGAATTGGACTCCGCTTTGTTCCATAGGCACAACTGAGGAGTGCAAGGCCATGGAATGGGCTTGCACCATCTGTAACTCAGAAAGACCGCCCCCTGGACTCCAGGTTGTTGAGCTACTCATCGAAGACAGTCTCCCTAGCCACACAGCCTGTCAGTTCCAGACCTATGATGACAAGACTGGGGCCAACATTGAGGCTCTGAAGCAGAAAGTAAAGATCAAAGGGAAGTCTTGTGAGTAACTTACAGCTATGAAACACAAGGTAACATTCAGGCACCATTTTCTGGAACGGTTTATGCAACTCTTCAAGATATCTATCTGTAGTTATGTTAGATGACGTTGAAATAGCCTTTTCCGATTCTTACCATTCTTATCTGAATCACAGCTTGGGTTTTCAGATTTATGGTTGCAACATTAAATCCAATTAACCCTGAGATCCCAGTTGAGATAGGGGCTACTACCTGAAACACCTGTCTGCTGTCAACGACAACCTTCTTGTGTGAGTCAGTGGTGTGGGTGAAACCAAGGAGACTAACAAAGTGTTATATTTACCCACATGTTGTTCCAGCTCTTTCAGTTCTGTTTCTCTCAGGTGTCATTTCAATTGTTACTGACAACTTTTTAAACTTTCATGTGTAAATCAGGTTCTCTTATTGATATGTAGGTGTGGTCTTCCATACCCTCCAAATTTGTACATGCTGTGTGACCTATGAGCAACTAATAATGGCAACAGTAACATATGGACACGGGAGTCTGGCTGCTGGCAAATTTGTGACCTAATTAGTGTTTCCATATTTTTTTTAATATATTTTTTTTCATCTTTAAGGACGATATAGGCATCCTCATTGACAAATGCAAGCTACATGCAGCGTGGAGTAGTGGTTAGGGCTCTGGACTCTTGACCGGAGGGTTGTGGGTTCAATCCCAGGTGGGGGACACTGCAGCTGTACCCTTGAGCAAGGTACTTTACCTAGATTGCTCTAGTAAAAACCCATCTGTATAAATGGGTAATTGTATATAAAAATAATGTGATATCTTGTAACAATTGTAAGTCACCCTGGATAAGGGCGTCTGCCAAGAAATAAATAATAAATGTTGAAGGGCTGGGTCTGTTCAGACAGGAGACTTTCAATCACGGGTAAGATAGCATTTTAAGACAGTAGTGGACAGGCATGATTCCTTATTGTTTCACATCAGTGAAATGCAAGTATACTTTGGTATGAACTCAGAAAGTGTATTTCTTTGTTTCCAAGGAACGTGAGAGTCGGTGGGATCTTCAGATCCAAAATCCTCTGCACAGCCTGAAAAAGCTGGGACCTTGAGATCATTGCAAATATTACCTTGGACCAGATCAATTGACTCACCGTTGAGAAATCCACCACCGTTATCTCAACATGACATCCGAGACATGCCAAGAGCCGGTGTGCTGCGGAACTGACAACTCAAATGAAAGGAATATGATGGAGATAAGAAGAGCGGTGTTCAACAGATTCTGAGCCTAGGTCAAAGTAATCTGCATGCTTCGTAAATTGCTAACAAAAGCATTTTTGACTTCTCCAAGAACACACAGGACAGATTTTATGCAACAGCTTTTTTTGTTTATTATTTTAATTGAAGACACACCCCATAATTTGTATCGCCTCCCATTTTTTCCTATACTGTATTCCTCTTGAACCTATGTGCAAACTGTCATTGTTTTTAAGCATCTGCCTCTCCTCCACCATGCACTGGCTTCCTGTTCCTGGAGGTTGTTGTGGGGTGAGGTCTACTAACCATCCTTTTCCCTATTGACCCACTTTCTGGCATCCTCTATTATGTTTTGAATTCAAAAAAAGCTTTGAAAGTTATATTTTAACTTCTTTGTGGAACTTTAAAATGCATCAGTACATTTACCACCATACTGGCTGCTTTGGCATATACTGTACATTAGTATTAGCTATTACCAACTGTTCCCTCAATACTCAATAATGGGGGATAATAGATAGCACTGCAGGACATTTTAAGTCTAAAAACCTAGACTTTTTTCTTCAAAGTCTATCTCTGGGTAGTACAGACTTCAGATTCTTAATTGTATCCTGTAGTTTATGAAAAAATCGACAATTTTTCAGACTATTTCAGTAAATTAGTAATTTTGTTAATTAGCTAACTTGGCATGAATGGTTAGATACAATATATAACATATAATTACTTTCTCTTTCCTCTTCAATTATTATCATACAAAAGCACAACATCTAATTTCCAGGGGGTGGATATAATCATTAGACCAAACATCCTCACAGTGTATGCTGCATCAAACTCTAAATGGAAAGTTATAGATATTTCAGATCAGTTATTCTTACACGTGCATTAAACATGTTTTATCGATTTTGTTCATAGGAATCCTGTTTTCGTGGTCAACCAGTAATATTATAATTGTTATTTGTGTTCTAATATTAAAGCGCCACAGCCATGCGACCCTCCCTGTGAAATTACCAGCACAGACCAGGCTCTACCGAGTCAGCCATTCAGATGTGCTTTTACCTGGTGAGCCTCTACTGATCTTGCAGGTTACACAACATTAAAACCCATTTTGGATCTATATTTTTAAACTATAAATCTGATCATTAAGTCGTGTCTTCTTAAATAGATGTTAATGAATTGTATAGGAATTGTATAATTTGTGGGATGCTACCTATTCAAGTTTCCACCTGTCTTTAATCAACTCGTTTTTTAATGTAGAAAAAACAGTTGTTCATTTTGCAGTAACACAAACCAAAAAACTAAGACATAATTCAAAATCTCTCAAAATCTCTCCAGTTGTTTTTCTCTGTTTTGTAACATTAATGTGGCTATTTCTCCTTTCAAAAACTAGGACTGGAGGTCAATTTGAAAAGAAACCACATTGTGTCCCTGTGAAAAGGCTATATTCTGAGGTTTTTAATACTGCACCATCTTGATTAAACCTTTTTCGACTTTCAAGCAAATTGGCCTCACATTATACAGTAATGCAATAACACATACACGTTTCAGATACATTATAGGACCCTTTATGGAGTATGGGGTTAGTCCTTGAATTTTGTTTGACATTATATTTGACGCCTCCACCTGGCAGGTTTATTGCTTGGTGCACAATTTCACTTTCTATTTCTGTTTTCAGAAAGGGTAAGTAAGCATACTGAACACTTTGTCAGTTGCCTCAAGTTATTTTTGAGTTCAAGAATAAAAGCAGTTAAGGCACAGACTATATTGGTCCCCCTCAGGGTTGGATATACAATACAGATCCAGTAACAGGAAAGTTCTTAGCATTCCTCCAGGACTTCAATGATATTCTCCTCAATGATCTCTCCCTGCGCAGCATGGATCTGAGGGGACGGCCTCTTCTCACAGCTCAGGCCAGAGAAAGGGCTCAACCAGCCAAGGGACAGGGGGCCCCCAAACACAGCCTTCATCCCCTCACAGCACCTCTTCCTCTCCCAAGTGGGAGTCTCGCCTTTAAGCCGTTCTATTCCCTGCGACAAAAATAACTCAGTGAATTACACTTAAAACAAAAAACAGGTATAAAGAAGTAACGTTTAAGCAAAATGAAAGTCAAACATACCTTACAGTATACCAGTCGTCCTTAATTTTTTATTGTATTCATAATAACAGTTGTTTTGATTTCTCCTGTAATATTTACATGTATGGGCCAGGACGAGAGCATTCTGCATTCATATGGCCCTGTGCAAGTTGAATTTTTTTTAATTCATGTTTTTCTTTAAAACATAAAGGATGATGTTGTGCATTTTAATGGTGTCCTAGCACCAATGTTTTTTAAAACGTACAGCAATTCCTTTTTATTTTAATGTGAATTTTACAATGATGCTTTTGTTATTTCTTGCCAAACTTACTATACAGCAAAATACTCTTCAACAGCATTGTTTAAAGGACCTCAAAGTAACTTAACCTTGTTCTTGTAACTCAAAGGCAGGGGTGTTGTAAATCTGGAATAGAACATTGCTGTATTCCAGATTATAAAATGGCAAGAATAGAGGGAGCGATCTCATTGTCTAACAAGTGTTTCAACCTGTGCAAATATATCACCATACTAGCACAGCTGAGCACTTTTAAAACCACTATCCCTGGTTCACAAAAACCTGAAGGCAGATATTGGACCACACAAACACACTGTCAGGTGTTATTGCTTTCCTGTGTCACACTGGCTTATGGTTTGGAATTGTAAAACGGGCACCAACATAGCAACGATAATATATTTATTTTACTATTAAAAGGCACTTTTACTTGACTTTTACTTGACTGCGGACTGAAACTGCACCCAAATCAAAAGTGATAAGGACATTTGAATATACTATCTGTATAGTTACTTAAAATAAGAATGAGACGCAGTAGACTTGGACCAAAACTGCACATGCTGTGGTTAGAACCCGAGCCTAATGTTCATGTAAATGTAATATTCCCCACAGGCACAAAGCACAGCAGAAAGTACTAATCTCGGAAAACTAACAGGTGTTTAACAAAACAAACAGCCAGCCAAACAAAATGAAGCCAAAAACTTTGCATGCAGTGAACTGAATACAAAATTAAAGAAGAGTTTTTTTATGTAGTTTTTTTTTTTTTTTTTTTTTTTTTGAAGGGTTGAATCAACTCATGTACTTTTTAATACATTTGTGATGCGACAACCAAATTTAAAAGGAATACACCATTACTTAATATCTAGATCATTTTCAAAGGCATGTGCTTCTGCGGTTTGGTACAGCTCTATTTTAACACTACTATATATATATATATATATATATATATATATATATATATATATATATATATATATATATATATAATAATAATAATAATAATCTATTTTATATAGCGCCTTTCATGTGCACCTCAAAGCGCTGAACAATAAAAAAATAAAAAAATAAATAAAACATAACAATTTGTTCATACAAAAGCCATTGAATAAAAATGTGTTTTCAACTTTGATTTAAAAGTGGTTACAGAGTCAATGTCCCTTCTGACCTTCAAGTCATTCCACAGCCTTTTGTGTCTGTGGGGTCTATTTTATTGATCTAAACAGGGCTGGATCTAAATACCTATGCTTTCTAACTATATTAATCCAGTTTCCCCCAGATGTGATTTAATCACTCACTTATTAACATTACTTCATTCAATAAAAAGAGCTATAACACGAAGATCCCGTCATTGCTGTAAATTCAAAAGGGGATGGCCATGATATAAATCAACAGCAAGCACACAACCGTGTAGAAGAAGAAATGTCAATGAATGGTTTGAGTAGTATTTAAGCGCTAGATGCTAGAAAGTAAGCACATTATTATTTTATAGTGACTGATTTACAGTAAGGGGAATAACTTTTTATGTTTTCAAGATACATGTCAAAATGTAAGTGTGACACACAGACAGACCCCCCCACCCCACCTGCCTCTCCCCGCCCCCATGTGTCATCAACATCCACTTTTAATAGTCTCACAATCTTGTTGGCATGCAGAGAGAAGAGTGGGTACCTCCCTAATAATTGGGGAGTACCATTTTCCAGATTTCATTTGGATGCTGTTTGATGCCACTGCAGACAGTCCATTCCATGACATGCCAAAGGGAAAGAGAAAAAAGCAATTCTTTGGAAAAACTGTTTATTGCATTTATTTTCAAAGGGGATGTAGTTGAAAGAACATACACATCATTCAGATAAACACTTTAAAGAAAAGCACATTGTGAATACTTTATTTACAAGACAGAAAGAAAAATAAGACCCACGACCAAACCACTCCCTTGGTAAAAAACGGAATTACTGTATGCGTGCAAGCGGTTTCAAGGTTTTATTTTTTTTCATGAAAATATTGAGAAATTATGAGATCAGTCCTATAGTCTTGAGTTCTATGTACTTACTGTATGGTGATGAATGGAAAATATCAATCTTTAGAACTTGGTTTGTTGAAGTGGCACAATAATAAACCAGCAAACATATTTGTACATGTAAAGTCCCTGATGTCACATGTAAACATTTCTGTCACAATCAACAGATTTATTAAAAGTTTAGGCAAAATTACACATTAAAAGACAACAAAATGCATGCATGGATTTTAAAGGCTTATGCATATGCCAATGTATTGTTTGTTTGTTTTCCCAATTGGGTCCCTTGATGATTTTCAACTATAAGTAAGATTTACTATAACAATTCAAAACAACTGAAGACCCCTGCATGAAATATTGACCAAGAATGATGTTTTACAATACAGCCCAAAAACAGCACCTTTTATACATTTTTCAGTGACTACAAGAACCAGTGAATTTGTTAATAAATGATTTAGGTAAGTCTGCTCTCCGCATCTAAAAATGTTTACATACAGGTCATGCTCGACGGGATAAATCAAACCACCTCAAATATTTATGACAAGCAGAATGTAAAGAAAACCCTTAGCAATGTGGAGTAACAGAACAGAGTTTAAGGTTTTTTTTTATGTAACAAGCTATGGTCCCTATTTACAAAACTTTAAGGACTATTTTAATGAATTTCTTGTTTTTTTAAGCCCATTTTGATTAATTAAGTTGGCAGTTCAAACTAATGTTTAAGAGAGTTTTTTTGAGTGTTTATTTTAATTTTTAAAGGACAACCTTCGAGTAACCTATGAAAAAAATTGTTAAAGTTTTGTGAATAGGAATAAACAAAACAACCCCCACAAAAAGAAATGACGCTATGACACAATTTGTTCGATAAGGCTGCATATTTTAAAGCTATCATTTTAATTGTTTCCTAACTGTGGGTTTCCCCGACGGTCAACACAAGCCTTTGACCTCTATGTACTATTTAAAAGTGTTTCCAGCTCACATCCTATTACCTGTCGACCTCTTCATTGACTACGCCCATCTGAAAAACTTCTCAAAATTGCCTAAGGATGGGTAGAATGTAGTTCTATACACTATATGGGTAAAACCCCTGGCGCCTCGGATTTCAATACGCAAGACAGGAGGTCTAACTAATATATCCTCCCAGATTAAGGGGTTTTACAAATGTATGTCCCCAAGAGATTTTTAATGTGACATTTCATTTGTTTTTATGCTACATCATTTTTACTGATGAAATGTAATTTTTTTGTATTTTAGGTAGGTCTCCTAATTGTTGATAGGTCAAAATTGGTTGCTTCTTGATTGAGAAGTAATTGAGATAGGTATTGTAGAGGGGTAGTTGGCTAGACTACAAGGTATAAGCAATGTTAGGTGTGTGGGTTACTATCATTTTGCGCATTAGTACGAATGCAAAATCCATTATTTTAGGAGCATTGAAGCAGGAAGACATGTTAGTTTGTCAGACATTTGTTCTTCAAAGGTGACTTGTTGGCAACAGGAGGGAAGAAATATTGAACAGCAACAGGCCTGTTTCAGTAACCCTGTAACAGCAAATTAACTTTATCAGTTAATTTTGACGAGTGGCTCAAGAACAGAAATCAGTTTGTTCTCGATAACGTTATTACCAACAGTGAATCTTTTACTTTGTTGCTGGAAACAGCATTATCAAGAACAAATTAATTAATTTTTTTGTTTACTAAAGATGCAAACTTAAAAAAAATACTTTTTGGGAATCTGAAAAACATGTAGGCTACTTTTAAGTTCATATTTGTTACTGTGGTGTTAAATGTCATGTAGCCAAACTTGACTGGTAGCAGAGAATGAATGGTGTAGCAGAGGTTACGTGAACTACAGTCTTAATGCTTAACAAGAGGTCTACACCTAATAAACTCATAATTTTCCTTTGTTTAAAAATCTCCACAGAGTATAAGTACTTAAAACCTCCTGGACAGAACTGAATCTAATCACATTTTAAACCACCCATTTCTGTCCTGGGATTTTAAAAATGTATTAAAAGTTAACAGATGCAGGAGCAAACCTCATGAAGAAGGCTTATTTTTCTGTGAAATGTACCCATTGCTGTGTAATATGTAGTTCACTGTGAAAATTCCTATTTCTGATAGAATAGATTAAATATAAAAAAATGTTGGCACTTAAAAATCGATACAGCAAGTGTTTGCTTTACTGACACGCTACATGTCACATTTAGGAACCTGGCAGCCACTTTAGTTTGTTTTGGGTAGATGGTTAAACACACTGCCTATAGCGGCACGATTTCTTTAAAATGTCTTCAACGAAAAAGACATCAGCTGCATCAAAGATTGGAAAGGTGTTTTTGTTAAAGATGGCTCTATCAAGTACAGGAAGATAACATTTCACGTGTCTGTTGTTATTTCTATTTATGGTTTTTACTGTTTGATAAATAGAATGTCTTTAAAAATGTTTACATAAAAACTGAAATATTCCGCAATTTAGCATTTGCTGTTGTTCAGGTAAGTATTTCAATATTTAGAAACATATTAACTAAAGACCATATTAAGCTGTTGTCATTTTCCAACTTGCTTGTCTTTAGTTGCAAACGTGAAACACAGAACCTACTTTTCCAATGATTTAATATTTAGATTTGCCACCATATACATCAATTAAATAGGTTTCAATGTACTTTACACAGTTAAGAGTGTTTCCTAGGGCAGTCTCCTTAGTGCTCTCTCAAATTATTTTGCTCAACAACCTTGACATTTTGAAATATACAACACTGCACTGTGGTTGAATTTAAATTCATATTGACTCCACTTCAACATGCTAGTTGGTTATTTTGTAGTTCATATTAGAGGAAAACCTTTTTGCATTCCCACATAGACATGATGGTTTCGCAAATAAGAATCAAGTAGCCCGTACACTACAAGTCTCATTAATAATGACTGTGGAGAGAGAGTGACGACTTTCTTAGCTGTAGGGAAACCCGGCCAGTGACTCCGTCAGCCCCATCTACTCTCTCTCCCACTACTGTACGTAGGCAAGGCCAAATGGACCATTTTTACATGATTTGAATTGTATGAAGAGGGTCCTGGCATCTTGGAATCTCTAGACATGCTCAAAGTCAAGTAAGATTGAACAAAAAAGGGTGAGAACTCAACATCGCAGCAACCAAACCCAGAACAACAACTGCAAACAAACAATAGTAATAATACAAATACAAAAATATAGAAATGACATTTGAAACTATTTACCTTTTAATAAAACTGTATTTGGTGGACACTTCTATGTTACAGTTTTATAGTAATATCCAGGGCACGGAGTCTTCTTAAGTCTACTGGGAAACTGCTTCAAGCACACTTTCTAAACACCAGGTACTGCTTTGAACCAAGTAAAAGATGTCCGTGCAGGTCAGTGCAGACGTTTAGAAAGTAACATGTACATATCCACCAAACAGCTTTATTTTAAAGAGACAAAAGAAAAGCACAATATTCTGTAGCGCAGGTTGCAATAGAGCGTCTTGTTATTAAGGTAGACAGCATTAGCGTCAGAGACTGCAAACAAGCTGTGCAGGAGAAATAAGAAACAAACTAGTTATTTATTAATTTGCATTAGTTTTATATACAGGCCATTATAGATCTTAACGATGATGATTATAAGGGACTGGAACTACTTTTCTACACATGAAGATGACGAATAGACAAGCATTTGAAAAGCACAGATATCTAAAAGATGGGAAGTTGTTTCACCTTCAATAGACAAGTGCATTTCCGTTAATATACCTTATGGTAGTTCCATTAAGGGTGAAACAACCACATTAAATATTTCTATTTGCTCGTTGCTTTTAGGCGCAATTCCCGTCTCACAGAACCTTGTCTTTTTGCAGCTTGTTAATTGAGCTAGCAAAGGGAGCTACACACCAGACGATCAACAATTTAACATCTGGAGGTCCTGTTACATCACACTGTAGTCTTGGACTGCAAGCCACCGACTAACAAAAGGGGAAAAGGGAAGCAGACACGAAGTAGTGGATAAACTGCCCATTACGACCACCATGCTGTATTCCAAGTGACTATACAATTAACCCAAGATTTTTAAACGAAACCTGTATTTTAAAACCCATTTATTTAAACAGGTGTAGCAACAAAGTTTGTACTGTATAGGCAGACAGAATAGATATGTGTATTAAGCAGGCCTCTGTTGTCTGTTGATAAAACCATGAAACCACAAATCTTAACTGTCTTAAAATAATTATAACGTAAAAAAAAAAACCTGAAAAGAAAGATTTTTAAAATACATTATTGGTACACAGATAAACCTTAAAATAAATTGCATAAAGGTACAATAAGTATGGAGCAACTTACTAGGTACTTATTTATGAAGTTCTTCAATAGGTCGCTTGCAATTTATTTTGAATACAAAATTATTATATACATGATATACCTGTGTGTGTGTGTGTGTATATATATATATATTAGGTAGTTTGGGCCCTAAAAATACGTAGTAGTAGTAATCTTTCCCCATTGTTATAGAAATGAATCAGAAATCAAACAGAAAAAAAGGCTTGAGTTGGCATTGTGGTGAACAGAAGGAAAGCAGTTCAGTTAATAAATCAACAGCCCCAGACAAAGAAAGTTGTCAAGATTTCAAAAACGCAGATAAAGAAGACAATTAGTTTCCCCTGCAACTGCAGTAAATTAATAATAATAATAATAATAAAAAAAATGAGACTTGTTCGATGTCAAGGTTACAATAATTTGAAATGTAGTGAGTGGTAGTGGTGCTGCCCTGATGTACACAATGGCAATGCTGGCTCTTGCTCTCTTTCTCACAGCGTTTTTCAGACAACATATAGATAGGGGTCTGATTTGCCATGGTCGGGCGTCGCAAAAGGGCTAAGCCATGCTATAGAAAAGGGATGGCCAAACACTGCTTTCATGTTCATCCATTTCGTTTTTTTTGCCCATCTTCTCTCTTCCCTTTTCAACTGCTCTATCCCCTGAAAATGAGAAACAACCAGAACTTCAGTAAAATCACTTTGCTTCTCCTTCTCTTCTTTCAACTCCCCTTGTTGCTGTTCCATTAACCTTTCCCGCCTCAGTGGTACTGAGCGGCCCCCTCCTTGGCAGCAACAACAACAATCAAGTTGTATCATTTTATAGGGTGACAACAAGATAGTGGTGTTGACCTTCATCATTAAGGGGAAATGCTTGATTTGTTCAGGGAGGGAAATAAGCAAAAAACAGCTATTTTTATACAGACTTCCTTCCGTTAAAAGCTTTGTAAAGGAATTAAGAATCATAACTGAAACAAACATTTACCACTTCCCTTCCCAAAATAAAAATAAAACTAGGAATAAAAAAATAAAAAAATTTCTTTAGATTCTGTTATTTCCTGGTCGAACACATGCTTTGATGGTGAGCTGTGATTGCTCAGTCCCCTATCTGTCGTGCGACACATTCCCAAAAGATAGTCTCAGTCCTATTTATTTAGCATCTACCTAGTGTAGCCAGTCTCATTGCTTGGGGTGTGAAAAGTTCTTATCAAAAGTACTGGCACTATTATTTAGTCGCATTGAAGCACGTATTCACTTCTGGTGTGTGGCGGTCTTTACAGGTGTAACAGGGGACATTTTAATACCATTAAAACCAGCCTTGGATTAGGCTCAGAATTGCTTTGTTTAAATCGATAACTGTGGAGCAGAACATTTTCCATGTGCACCTAAAGAACATCTTGGTACGGCTATACAATATCAGAGTTAACAGAACTAATTCATTCTTGTTTATAATCACAATGCATATCATTTTCCATTTCAGCCATCACATTCTGGTGACCTATTAAAACTCAAAGCAATTCAAAGCTCTCCTGTGGCCTCAGTGGAGCTCTCCAACATGTACCGTATTCTGTTCAGCTGGTACACCACAGTGTTACTATTAAACTGTGGTATTTCTAACTGTATCTACTAGGGACCGAGGGACAGGTTAATGGTTGGAACAGACAGGCAAGCTCTATAGAGGCCACAGGGGCATTTTAAAAAGTGAGCTGGTTGTGGTGACTGTATCATGGCTTTAAAAATGTTATCAAGTACAGCTGTAAAAATACAAATCATATGATTCAGTTGTATTGTATAAAATGTTTTAACAAATGTGTCAAATAAACTGAGACTAATGGAAAAACGTTTTTTTTCTGAATCTACATGCTCAGTTTTAAATTTGGAATTGTCCAATTTTGGAAGGAGGGAAGGGTTTAAAATTAGCAGGTTTTGACAAAGGGGGACTATTTAACTTCACTCGCACAGTTGCAGACAAAGAGATATGAAGAATGAGAGAGAATATTAGTTTAGTGAGGGTTAAAAGACAGCAAAAACAGCACTGTTAACAAACAGCATGCAGCAAACAGCAAACCGCATTAAAAAGTGTGGTCAGTTTACACAGAAAAGTGTATCGTAAAAAAGATCTTTACAACCCTGGCAGACTAAACAAACAAGAGGTGCTGGTACATTGAAGATATTTCAATATCACTATGACTAGTGAAGGGTGCTCAAACAACTAAGGGTGGATTTAATCAAAAATTACAGCCGATTTATGACCCACATTCATGTGCACATACATACATTACATTATATATATTATATATATATATATATATATATATATATATATATATATATACACACACACATACACACACACACACACACACACATAGGGGAATGTATTAACGCACATCCACATTAGAGCCTCTGTTCTGTATTTTAGTGCTGTTTGGGGACTACTGATCCTATGATGCATTTCTAGTTGCCATATAAAAGTGGATGTTTTGAAAGTGGTCAATAATGCACCAAGATACAAGAAAATGCAAGATGTTGCTACAGATTTCAACATTCCCAGGAACACTGTCAACCATTCTATAAAAAAAAAAAAAAAGCAATATAATACAGGCCAATGAACAGCAAACTGTGGATGCAAGTCGTCAATGTTTCTGATTTGCTCAATACCTTGATGAGGACATCTTGCTTTTGTGGTTTAAAAATGCCTGTGATCTGCATGGGACATGCAGGTTTCAAGTGCAGTTAATTTGCAATGTAGGCTATACTTTTTAAAAAGTTAAATTAGACATATTTTCAGTATAATGCACAGTACATTTAAACTCATAATAATTTTCATTGTTCTCTAATTGAAAATCTATTTCAGTATGTATGGTATGGTATGGTATGTACAGGTACGGTATATTAGGGCTGCTTCGATTAACAGATTAATCAGACCGATTAATCAGATTAATTTTTCCAGATTTTTTTTTTTTTTTTTTTTTTTTATTGTAAAAGAAATTAACAGGCAGATTTTTTTATTTTTTATTTTTTTTGGCTGGGCATTTTGAACTCTATATCCCAACATCCCCTACTGAGAAAGAATGTATGCAAGAAGGCTTCCCACGTCATTTCATATCTGGTTTGTTGTTGCCACACACACACGTTTGCTTTCCTATATTTGTGGGGACTTCTCATTGACTCTCACTATATTTTTAATTTACTATTTCTAACTCCAGTCAGACAAAACTCCACACAGGGTGAAAGTCGACAACAAACTAAATATTTTAGCACTTTTTTTGAAGGCATATTTAGGGGTAGATGTACTAAAGTGTTGCGTCTGTTGCAATCGTTGCCACATGCAAACCAGTCGGAAGTGTAGCGTGAAATGTACTAAACAAACGTGTCATTTTAACAAATGCTTTGCAGCCGCATTTCTTATTTGCGCTTTAGCCTTTAACGAATATGTAATCCTGGTCATTCCTGCAGAAATTCGCAAAAACAGGGTGGAGATAGTGCAAATGAGGGATACAAAATATTGTAATGAGATGTACTAAAGCTGCGGGCAATTGCGACACTTACAATTGCATCAATTTGACCCCAAAACGTTGTTTTTTCAGCAGTTACTATCTTTGTGGGGACATGTGGCAATGTGCCCCGCCCCAGTGTGCATGTGTGTGTTATGTGGTGTATGTTGCGTGTGTTAATGTTGGTGTATAGAGATTGGTACACGGGATATAAACGGGTCTGTGTTTCACATGTGATTTAAATTGTATAATTGTATTTAGGCACGAGGATGGCACAAATCACTTCACGTGCATTTAAAGTAAGTAATATGTGAGTACGGGGTTGCACGTAATTCATTCACGTGCTGGGATTCAAGTGAATAATTAATTAGTAATTGAATCCCAGCACAACAGTATATATAGACACATTTTCATTCACTCGGGGTTGTGTGTTCAGGGCGAAAGAACGGGAGTGAGGAGAAAGAGAACGAGAACGAGAAAGAGAAAGTGAGCAATTGCTACGTGGTGCTGGAGGACCAGCACAGTACGTGTTTGTTTAGTGTTCGTCCCTGTTTGTTAGTGTGTGTTCGTTTTTGTTTGTCTCTTTATTTTGGCGTGAAGTGCCGTGTCCTGTGTTTTATTTGTGTTACAACCTTTTTATTTTCTGTCTGTTAATCATTAAATACTGAGCGCGATCACGCGCTCAGCTTCACCAAAACCCCAAGTCTCTGTGCATTACTTCCTGTTTCTGGTCTGACGTCACCCACTGCAGCCGTCTTTGTGACAGGACATTTTCTCAAATTTTTTTTTTATGTCTGTTGAAGAAACATGCACTTTAAGAAACTGTAGTTTAAAAGATTAACTATTTAGTTTTAGATTGAGTTAGTAAAAGACAATTTGGGTTTAATATTGATTACTGGAGCAGGAAGACAGATTGTAAGGGGAAAGCTTTAAAGTGCACCAAATAGCAATTTAAAAGGGGGACCCTGTGCATCATCAGAGAGAACACTTTGGGGGCTAAAACAATCTCCTTCCTTATCTTTATAACATCAGGGTTTCCTGCGTGGAACATCAACCAGGCTTTTATGTTACAATCACTTAAGGTAATAAAACGAAAGTGGACCCACGTGATCAATACTACTATTGGTTCATAGGCTTCTAAAACTTGCATCGGTATGTCATTGTCTTTTCTGGTTGGTTAAGAAAGGTCATTAAAGGGGAATGTCTTTTTCTGATTGGTTAAGAAATGGTACAACAATGCACACATGTGTATTCGATCTTTGATTCTGTTATGACCTGTGCTTAGGGAAAATGGAATACCCATCTGTTCAACTGTATTGAATAAAATATCTTGAAATCTACAACGGAGTTCGGAATCACAATAATTATTTATACTGACAGATGCATGAAGGAAAAAGAACACTAACTTCTAACTAACCTTTTACTTAAAAACTCAGAAGCCCTAAATATAAAAAAAAGGTTGTTCATAAGGAGCCATAAGTGTTATATACGGTATGTTTGCATGAAAGACAAAATAAAAAAAATCCAGTCTTGTGCAATTTTTGCTGTTAAACTCTTTCAAGGATTGACGTTGTTCTGTGTAAATAAAAACGCTTTTTAAAAAACGACCAGATTCCCATTGGGCTTATTTTATTTTAAATTCTATTGATTTTTTAAATGTATTACTATGCAGGACCGCCACTATAAGATTGTTACCTTTATAAAAATTGTGCAGGGATGAATCTACCGGTTAATCAACTAATTCCCTTAAATTAACCGATAAAAATGTTTTATCGCGTGTCAGCCCTATATATATTTTAAATCATGAAGGCATTCATGCACAGCAGGCACTTTATATCTTACATAGCAAGGCACTTTATATATTAATGTCTCTGCAGTTAAATAGTGAACAGCAGTGACATGTAAACCATGTATACTTTGCTCGATGATGCTCATAGAGACGAGGTTGGTCACACACTCAAATCTCTTCTTTTAGACTTGACCTCTAATATTAAGTGTCAGATTCCTCTTACATTTTGTTTTAAAAATGTTTATTATTTATTGAAACAAAACAAAAAACAAACACAACACACCTCGACACATAGTGTGTCTTCATCAGGTGTTGCAGCGATTATCAATTAAAAAAAAACAGCTCTATCAAATATAATGAGACACCAATCAATCCAATAATGAAACCATTAATTGGATAATAGCCATATACATTATTTAAAGTTACAGATGACCATTTTCTATCATAGCATTCATTAATTAAAAATGGTTTTAGAATCAATTGTTGAGTATGTTTTCCCAATATCCCATATATAGCCCATGATTGTGCTTTTAAATAAGAAGTAACTTGATCCCAATATAAATTTAGTTGGTATATTGGGAAAACAATATATTAATGACACTGCCTCTAACCCAGTCTTATGGATGTTTTGTTTTGGAAACGATATATTGATGATGTGTTACTAACATGGACGAGACCTGAGACTGGTCTATTTTTTGTTTAGAGATTACATAAACAATCCCAATCGAACTTAAAAATGTTCTATGGACTATAGCCAGACAAATACATTTTCTAGATTTGTTAATTTCAGTAAGTTCTCTAAATACATTTTTCATATATCAACAGATCGGAATACAATTTTGCGTGCAGATAGTGACCACCCAAAACATCTGATCAAAAATATTCCATGTGGTCAATTTGTACAGCTAAAAAGAATATGTAGTGATACGTTATAATGAAAGCAAAAGACATGCAAGCTCACTTTCAATCTCAGGGTATAAGAAGAATTTAATTTATACCACTTTTAGTAGAAGTGAAATGAAAGAATGTAGTGAGCTTATAAAAACTATAAAAGATTAATGAGTCGACTACACAAGAAAGATGAACTTCTGTCACGGAGTATAATAATATGTCCAATGACATTGAAAGAATAGTCTCGAAACATATTGAGGATATTGGAATGTGATCCTCAACTTCGTCCTTTCGTTACCTCTCCACCTAGATGTTGTTTTAGACGTGGTAGGAATATTAAAGATGTGTTAGTCACTTCTGTGTATAAAGCAATACCATCTAATGACAATTGGCTTACTAAAACAGTACATGGTAACTTTTGGTGTGGAAGATGTGTTCATTGTTCTAACACGCACAATACCAAATATCACCCACACTGGTCATAGATACATGATACAAGGTTTTATCAATTGTAATACAAGCCATGTGGTATATATGCTTAAATGGCCTTGTGGCTTAGTTTATGTAGGACAAACAAAAATGAATTTAAAAATACGCATAGCAGAATATAAGGCTGCAATACGAAACAATATGGATTATTCAATAGCGAGACAATATAAACTCTTATAATATGAATTCACTCAACACACATTTCCATTTAGTGTGAATTATTTTGAAGCCTCTCCCAGGGAAGACACATTAGCGCCTCTGTTCTGTATTTTAGTGCTGTTTTGGGACTACTGATCCTATGAATGCATATTGAGTTGCCATAGTGCTCATGCATCAGTGCCATTTCCATGTAGCTGCGCAAAAACGTACATTATCCTTGCAGACAACAGCTCACTAAAACATAAAAGCTAAATCTCCCTGTTGTAAGTCAGGTTCAGTCTCAATGGTCAAGAGGACACTCGATTGATAGGTGCTTCTATATCCAAGAATGCCCACATATTTGAATGATTCATGTGCCATTCAGGAGAGCAGGCTCTGAAGCAGACTGGTGTAGTAGATGCAATAATCATTGAGGAATGTATTGCCTCTAGAACTATTAACAACAAAAATAAAAAGCAGCAATGTATTGACAGCCAGTTGACAGTGTTGTCTTATTTTGTAGATGAAGGCAGGTCAAAAAGCAGCTCTGTATTTATTTATTTTTTTAACATTGAATCCACCCTTATATGGTCAGCGCTGAACTGTAATGCTTTTAAAATCAAGGGAGCCTAAAAGCACTGTCCTCAACACAACCTACTGTACACCGAAACAAGCACATCTAACCACACGGAGGACGTAGTACCTTTATACTTTCAATTCTTTTCACTTCTCAATTACTGTAGTAAACTGTCTCTCTCTTTACAAAGAAACTATAAATATCCTCCCCTCTCCTGGTCAATAAAGGAAACAAGACAAGTAGCACTGGACCAGCAATTCATCTACCAAGTACCTCAGATTGTCTGTGACAAAAGTTTGCTGTCACAAGGTGAACTATATCCTACAGCACATGAAATAGGTGCATCTTGTACACCATGTGGAAGAGATACTACCAGTAGCTTCCAGTTTAGCGAATATATTCATAAAACTTAACTCAGGAGTTATTTAACCCTTTCAACACTGCAGACCTGTTTGCAGGTCAAAAAAACAACTCCTTTGAAATCTGCAGGCCGTTCTAGTACGGTATAGGACACATATCTCCACTAAAAACTAATATACAAAGAACCCATCTACACCCAATTTATTTATTTCAGTACAAGACACAAACTACTTAGTTAGTTAGCCAAGGGTAGCATTTGCAAGTTGAAAATAATATTTTTATTTGATTTGATTTGCGTTTAACTTTCTGGACTGCAAAACCATCAACAACAATTTCACGAAAATACAATGAATCAAATCATCATAACAGACTTTGAAAATCATTCAGTAAATAACTTGTGAATTAAAGCTTGAAGGATTGCATATTAAAATATGTTTTTCTAACTATTCCTATACTATAGCGCCAGCTCAAAAGCTCTGGCTTGAAATACACAGGATGTGTGTAACTTTGGCCATATACTGCACAATACCTTCCAGCAAGTACTGGAACAGATGAATAAACTCACTGGTGTGGAGAATGTTCACTGAATCACCCCACACACCACTTTGTCAACAAATATCTTGGCATTTTCAGATACATGAAAAATATTTAAATCCCACAAATGCATGGTTGCCCCAACAGTTCTATATATTATCAGTAGGGGTCTACTTAAATCGCAGTAAATTTACGTATTTTTCACGGGTATGTTGTGGAATAAAATTAGGATTTCGCGGACATTTCGCGGACTGGTTTAAACATTAAATAAACCTAAGTAGACAGTATTTCAGAACACTATAAAGCCTAAAAATAGTGGTACTTGCTTCCTTACTAAAACAGTGCTGTCATTTGTTAAAGGCAGGCATGCAGCATCCCCCAGCAGTTGACTTGTCCATACAATGAGACTGCACGTCTGCATCCACTGAATTGGTTGGAAGTTAAGGCAAAGCTTTGCCAAGTTATACAGATGTGGAAATCGATTAGAAACAGCCCCAAAACTCGGTTACACAAGGGCATCTGGCATACTTTAATAAAGTCAATGTATGCAGCAAGTTCGTTGTTATGTTATTTGTCCCATCAAATAATTTATTTTATTAGTACCGAGTCAAAACAAAGAAAATGTGGCTATTCGGGTCTAAAATAATAAGCAGCAGGTTGAAGCGAGGTGGCTGTGCTAGACTGTTGTAGTACTGATTTAACTTGCAGACAGGAATACTTCTTGTCTGGGCTGACTTTCCAGGTTTCTGAAAGCTGTTTATTTTACGTTCTGTTCAGCAGCCTCTGTAGCCTTTTGTTTAATGTGTGATTCTGAAGCTAAATAGCGATCAATCATATTTTCTCCAAACACACATTAAGATATGCAAAACAATTACCTCAGTCTGCATGTACAGTTTATTTGGGAAATATCTTGAAACGATCATCAGCCGAATATACTTTGCTTTTTTTGTCGTCCATTTCTACTGTTTTACCTCCAATGCTGATTAAAACTTTGTCATTTGAATAGTAAACAAGAACGTTAACTGCTTTGGAGAATTTATTTTGTAAATGTTACTTGTGGACGTTTTTTGTTTGTTTGTTTTTTGCTTAAGTGCAATGCACACAGGACGGCGAAGGAATAAAAAAGGGCTATCTACAGATGGAAGATATGCAGTTTGCGTCGCTTGCGTTGTGCAGTAGTTCATTTAAACGAGGTTTATTTTTTTTTTTTCCTCTCTGTACTTGTTTGTATGCATTGGCCCCTAAGAGGTGAATTTCGCGGTGACCCCTCAATTTCACGATTTCCGCGAAATCGCGATTTAGGTAGATCCCTAATTATCAGCAATGCTGAACAACTGAGAGGAACTTTGTTTTTACCCCAAAAGTGGATTTTGGTGACTGACATTAACAGTTTGTGAATGTAGATACTAAAATATAACAAATCTCCCACCCCCATTTATTCATCTGATCCAACACTTAGAAGCTAGTATACAAGCAAATGCTTTCCATGTGATTATGGTTCCTGGGACATTACAGTGAGAGAACTTGAACCTTATACATTAACTAAGAAACAGACATCTATTCTGAGGGTTAAGGAAAAGGTAAAATGAGGTGGAAAGTGGTACTTACTGTTTCATCGGTACAAATTGAATGGATTTGGGTCCCAAACATCACAGATGTGAAAATGAGGAAAAGGAGCCCCTCAAAACACAACAGGATGAGCAGGATCACTGTTGCTGGAGGTGAGAAGGTACTGCACTCTGGGGAGAACACACAGACATTTATACAGGGGTTTGGAGAGTACAGGCTATTTTAGTGTGGCTGGGGTGGATAGGGGTGTGTGACTCTTAAAGGTACAGTCAAACATTTCACAAATAGCTGAATGGAAATCAAACAGAGCTTATACTTAGATATGGTAAGATTATATAGGGCTCTAGTTAGACGTTATGTGTGTACTTAAATACAATGTACAGTTCTGGTCATCAACAAAAAAATACAAAATTGCACTTGGAAAATGTACAGTGAAGGAGAACTAGACTCACCCCAGGAATACATGGTATAAGACACAGTATGGTAAAATACTTAAAGAATCCTGAATGGTGTGGATAAGGTTAACTCAAGCTTCTGTTGCAAACACGCCAAAAACAGAAGCGGACTAAAGGGCACAAATGGAGTGAAAGTGTATTCAGAATGGAAGGTCCATTAGGATGGTTTTATTTTTATGAAGAGAATAAATGTGTGTGATAGTCTACCAGGTAAAAACAAGAAACAGATACATACACTGAAAAGTCTTTGTTTTAATTGTTATGTCCTTATTTTTAAATTCCTTCCAGGCAGGAGTCATATATAAATGTGCCACGCAGTCTTTTAATTTTTCTGTTGCACTGTGCATGGGCAATGCAACATGTGGCAACACAAATTACAGAGCTGTTCAACTAGAGTCCCAGCTAAGGGGCTGATTTTCAAAGCTTGATAACTAAATTATACATGGGTATGCAATTTTAACTTATGTAGTCTTCCTCTTGTTTAGAGTCGCTTTGTATTTCGGCTTCTGTTTCAGTCACCATGTGGCATGACTTTTTAAAAGAAGGTTAACACACCCCTGTGGTCTCCATAGAGCTCACAGAGCCTCTAGTGGAGGTAAGAAACACAGTGCATCAGTAAGACATGAACTCACTAGGGGTAGTTTTGCAGGGGGACAGGTTCATAGTTACACTCAGATTTACTCAAAAGATTAGAAGTGATTCTGAGAACGTATTGAGTCTCATATTTGCATGACACAGTACAGGATTTTAATGTGTGTGTGTGTGTGTGTCCGTACGTGCTGCCGCCTGCCAACTATGTCACAGACACAACATGCACTTAAGAAATGAAGTCAAGAAATTAAAGTAGTAGGGGGCTCCCTTGTGGCGCATCTGGTAAAGCCACTCGGAGTGGAGTGCAGGATGCGCCCTATAGCCTGGAGGTCGCCGGCATGAGTCCTCCCAGGGGGACGGCGCACAATTGGCTGAGCGCCACCCGGGGGGAGGGAGGGTTAGGTCGGCCAGGGTGTCCTCGGCTCACCGCGCACCAGAGAGACCTGTAGTCTGGCCAGGTGCCTGCGGGCTTGCCTGTAAGCTGCCCAGAGCTGCGTTGTCCTCCGACACTGTAGCTCTAAGGTGGCTGCACGGTGAGTATACAGTGTGAAAAAAAGTGGTCGGCTGATGGCACAAGCTTCGGAGGACCGAGTCAGTGAAGGGGGTGGTAGCGGTGAGCTGAGCCTAAAAATAGTTGGATATGCCAAATTGGGATAAAATAATAAAATAATTGGTGATTACTAAATTAAAAAAAAAAAAAAAAAAAAAAAAAGACAACGAAATGAAAGTAGCATGAGCTGCCCATACCACAAACTCCTCAGTACTTTCTCTTTTTAATGATGAAGACTACATTTAAAGTCTTCCAAAAAAAAGGTCTGATATAACTTACTTGTCCAGTCTTCTTCGAAGCAATAAAGGAAATGAAACACTACCATCACAAGGCAATGCAAGGATATCAGCGCTATATACATCTGAAACACAAATTAAATATCCACTTCAGCGACCGCAATAGAGGATACATGCTCTATGCAGACGCAACCTACAGGGATGCTTAATACGTTGTTAGTACAGCGTCTCATTATAGAAGAGATGTCATCTTTTCTCAAACTATACAAAGAGAGACCCTACACTTTTAGTAGGATTATAAATTATATAAACCATTCATTTAGATTTATGTTTTAAAATGTTCATGTAAATCAGGTGAGATGATGAAATATATTTTGTCTTTGATATCGTTAACAAAAACAAAAAAGTCTCTTTAAATAACATAATTAAAAACCAAGAATTCAACTTCTTAGAACCAACCCGTGTTGTGGGGCAGTCTTAGCTGTACTCACTGTAAACAGCACAAAGTACTTCTGGTTTTCCTCCCCTACACAGTTATTGACCCAGGGGCAGTGGTGGTCCATCTTCCGAATACACCTCTTGCAAACACTGAGAAAGAAAAAAAAGAAAATGTTTGATAACATATACTGTGTGATAATCAGGGATCCTAGGAATCTGTTTGCTGCGGAATAACACAGATTTTATATGATAACACGTAAACAGAGAGATTTTCTATGGTTTTCAGAGATTTTTTTTGTTTTACACTTGGGGAGGGGCAAAAAACATACAAGGCTTTTTTGTTTGTTTGATAATAACCAAATCAATACACTTATAATATATAAATGTAAACACTTCTGGACTTCTGTGTATTTTTTTTCATTTTCGTTTTCTATGTCCAGAAGCTGTACTTCAGTAATTTCGATACCTAGCAATATTACTTTTTTTTCACCACTTGAATAAGTGTTGGTATCTGATTCAGACTCATCCAAAATCTCATCTCGAGTTTGGTTTCCCAAAAGATCAAAATTGACATACACTTGTCAGTCATCTTTATTTCCAATTTAAATATGGCTACTGTTTTTTCAACCCATGGGAATCTACTGTAATAGTCACACCCCCTTGTGACCTGTTTTGACCAATCAGGATAGAGTATTTAAAAGATCAATTTTATAATTTAACAATAGCCGTCCGGATGACGAAGACTAACTCGGAGTTGAACGAACATGAATATATATATATATATATATTTTTTACAACAGGGAACAATTTGTAATATTTGGAGTAAAAAATAAAAAAAGTATGTTTGTTTTATTGATTAATGGTGCTGGGAAGCTTGTAACTTGCTTAGAATTTGAAAGTGTAACCATTTTTATTTTATTTATTGATTTAGCAGACGCATTTATCCAAAGCAACGTACACATGTTATACTGTAATACAAGGTTACAGTTCAAGAATAATTAAAGTTATAAACTAAAATACAACATGAACAACAATAATATCCCTGGTGATAATGTATACCATAAAACCTTCAGTGAGTTTCAGGTATGTTAGAGAGAGTGAGTTGGGGAAGTATATTAGAAATGCACGGTTCACTGAAGCCCATAATGTGTTACTTTTGGATTCACCCAAAGTATTTGTTCAAATAAAAAAAAGATTTAAGATTAATAAGGCAATATTTGCCAATGTTCCAGAGAGACAGTCTTGCAGTCCTCATTTCATTCTTCCTGCTCCAACAAAAAGCTCTAAAAACCAGCTGTAAACCTAACCTAATTTGACATCTTTCAGAAGCGTTTCTTAGTTTCACCTAATAGTCTACATTGTTCTGGTTACATCATTCTGTTTGCTTCAAATCTTTATCACCTGTTATTAAAAGTACAAAAAGGTTATGCAAGTTTAAATCTTACTCAAGGTTATTTATAAATGGTTACAAATGTTTGTGTCTGAATCTGTGGGCTAACACTGCCAACATTTCAATATGTCCATACAGCGTTCACATACTATAGTCCATCTCCTCCTCAGTAAGTTTCCACAGACTTGCCTTTGTCTTGTGGAAGGTCATAGAAACTCTAGTTTTAACCCTATCCTAATACCACCTTAAGTTAAAGAAAATACACAGCATAACAACATTTCATAATCTGGAAACTGATCAATGCACATTTTATTATGGGTCTAAAACAGCAAATTCAGCTCTTACCAGGACAGAATGGATTCAATTGCAGATAATAAAAAAAAAGGAAAAGCCTTTTGGGAATTTAGTTTAGCCACATTAAACAACAGAAAACAAAACAGCAAGAAATTTACTGAATTACTGTACTGTTAAAAGCTGATACAATATTTTTGCTGACCTCCAAAGTCTTGGGTTAACACCCACAGTGCAAACAAACCTGTTGGATTACTTTGGCGTACACTGAGAAAGCGTGGTAAGAACTGTGGAATGCTGTTTTGTAAATTACCAAATACTGTAATGCAGTGCTTTGTTTTGCAATAATTGGAACAGATTTTTATACACATTGATATATCTAACATTGTTAATGTATAAATCCCCGGCGTTTATAAAGCAACTGCTAGGTAGTATAATGACTTTCTCTGAAATATGACACTTTTACATATCTGACAGACCCTTGGAACCAATTAAATTGGATATGACAGATTCTACTGTATTGTGTCAGGCTTTACACATAGGATATGAACCTTAAATATCTGTTTAAGACTACAATTTATAATAAAATTAACAATAAAATCTAATGAAAAATGAAATCTATTCTGCGTAATACTGCTCACTGTTCTGGTTGATCTTGTGATTGTAAGAAAATAGACATTTGATGTGGTATATGACATTTCTTACTGATGTATGCCTTACATCGACTAAGGGCAGAGTGTTGCAGGGGGACAAGGTTCATGGTAACACTTTGGTGTACCAGATGAACTTCATGGTTAGATATGATTCTGAGAGCTCTACAAGGATGTTAGAAAAAGGCCACCAGGATGTGATGACAAAAAAGCTATATAAACAAGAAGAATACATTAGTCAAGATATTTCTGATATTTTATATATACCAAAGTAGCTCTTTAATGACCCTTGATCTACCACAGTGGTCCTTGATGTTCCCGGGTTGCAGTCTGAGCTACATATTCAACTGACTGGTCAGACACCCACAGTCACAGCCCTTTCAAACTCTGACAAAGCCTGGCTTCCACCCATTTTAAGGCCAACTAACTAACTGCTCTAGGTCTTACATACATTACTTACTTTACTGACTTCTCTACAGTGCAAACTTTATTTCCTAATAAAGTGGCCACACCTTGGACATCACCAAACAAACAATTGGTAAAAGATCCTTTTTAGACTGGCAGACCTGCAAAGTTGAAAACCTTTTTAACAGGAAGCCTGGGATTCCGCAGGGCCAGAGATTGGATTTCTATTATTATTATTATTATTATTATTATTATTATTATTATTATTATTATTATTATTATTACTACTACTACTAAATTGCCTTACACTGGACTTTCTGGTGGCCAGCTGTTTGCTTTTCGTAAACATGTCTACTGTATAAAACCTGTTCTGTACAAGCCCTTGTTCATACTGGTCCCTACCTGCAGTGGTGGGCTCGGTCTGGCTTGATGCTGCAGCACTTGGGACACTTGTAGACCACCTGGCCCGGTTTCAGCTGTAAACTTTCAATAAACTCCTTAGTGGCATTCCCTTTTGGCACTGCTCCCTAGAGGTGAAGAAAGGGGACAACCAATGAATAGTACAGGATGCTATCCGGATCAATGTAGCATAGCATGACCCTGAATCCCTAAATGTATACATCACATCAGATTATAATAAAAAATCTGATATTTTGGCCATGTTGATGGGTGTACTGCACTTTAATACATAAAGGTGTGTCACTAATTCACTGCCTCAGTATTTTTTGTTGTCAAATAAGAACATAAGAAAGTTTACAAACGAGAGGAGGCCATTCAGCCCATCTTGCTCGTTTGGTTGTTAGTAGCTTATTGATCCCAGAATCTCATCAAGCAGCTTCTTGAAGGATCCCAGGGTGTCAGCTGCAACAACATTACTGGGGAGTTGGTTCCAGACCCTCACAATTCTCTGTGTAAAAAAGTGCCTCCTATTTTCTGTTCTGAATGCCCCTTTATCTAATCTCCATTTGTGACCCCTGGTCCTTGTTTCTTTTTTCAGGTAAAAAAAGTCCCCTGGGTCGACATTGTCTATACCTTTTAGGATTTTGAATGTTTGAATCAAATCGCCGTGTAGTCTTCTTTGTTTAAGACTGAATAGATTCAATTCTTTCAGCCTGTCTGCATACGACATGCCTTTTAAACCCGGAATAATTCTGGTTGCTCTTTGCACTCTTTCTAGAGCAGCAATATCCTTTTTGTAACGAGGTGACCAGAACTGAACACAATATTCTAGGTGAGGTCTTACTAATGCATTGTAAAGTTTTAACATTACTTCCCTTGATTTAAATTCAACACTTCTCACAATATATCCGAGCATCTTGTTGGCCTTTTTTATAGCTTCCCCACATTGTCTAGATGAAGTCATTTCTGAGTCAACATAAACTCCTAGGTCTTTTTCATAGTTCCCTTCTTCAATTTCAGTATCTCCCATATGATATTTATAATGCACATTTTGTATATTGCATGCAATACACTTTTCTCTATTAAACACACTTTTCTCTATTAAATGTCATTTGCCATGTGTCAGCCCAGTTCTGAATGCTGTCTAGATCATTTTGAATGACCTTTGCTGCTGCCACAGTGTTTGCCACTAACATATGAGCACTATATTGAATTGCCAGCTTTAATAGAAGCTATATTAGATATGGTTTAGGACCTTCACATAGAGCTCTCCTACAGTATTTCTGGGTTATCATAAGTTAAGATTGTACATGTTTTTTTTTTTTTTTAAATATTGCTTTACACTTCCTTTTAACATTTTGTACTGAATTAATAAATGTATTGTCTACAATAATTAAAACGCACAGGCCCAATAGAAGCCCATGCTCCTCCAAAGTGAAGCTTAGCAGGCGTGCTTACCGGGTCTGTCAGCATGGCCCTGAAGTGGGAGGCTAAGGCGAGGAAGGCCAGCGCATTGAAAAGGACTCCATTGATTATGCTGTACACCAGGCTCTTGGAGGGCACCAGCATGACGAACAGCACCACGAACTCTGCGTAAAAGACCAGCAGCCAGGTGATAACACCGCAGACGATGCCGCAGCCGTCCTGGATGAACCACATGCCGTCCGCCGTGCCGCGAGGGGGGGGAGGCACACACTGGTCAGGCTGCAGGTAGCCGGCTTGCCTCTCGATATCCCTGCACCGGTGAGCCGGGCTGCGCATTCTAGGATGCGTGGTCCATTGTCACACTGCAGAAAACAAAAAAAACACACTGAGACAAATACATATAAAAATGTTCAATGTGCTGTTTGACAAAGGGCATCAAGGTTACAATCAGTGCTAGTCTGTGATAACTGGGGTGGGATATTACACAAATGCTGAATTCAGATTAGTCTCAGTGGAAAACTTTTACCCTCATGGGTTGAAAAAGCAACACCGTGGCCAATGATGCCCAGACTGGAGGTCATCTTTTCAATCCAAAGGGAACAGTTTTCCACTACAAGGTGAAAACTGCAGTCAATATCTGTTTAATTAAACAGCACAAACCATTCTGGTCATGTGACCCTGCATTAGCCAAATGGGAAAGGAGTTTCAATTCTAAAGGTTTGATAAATTGCGGCATTGACTAGTAACCACTTAGCAACATTTAATTCCAATCCAGTATAGTACCTTGTTCCAACCTTGTCAATACAATTGATCGGTTCAGCGTCTTGTTTCAACCACTTTTTTTAATTGAACCTAGTTCAAACAAACAATTAAGGACCTTAAGGGGAACTAGGTCCTGGAATGGAATAGAATGAAAGAGACACAAGTGAAAGATACACTGGTTTTGCCTCCAGTACAAGAACAAGAAATGCAAGAACTGCCGTAACTAATGGAAAAGCTGTGGCAATACTCTGGATTAATACATCTGCCTTTATGTCTGCACTCTCTGGACTGCTGATATACTGTAGACAGAGGAATCACCAAGACTTTACATTTAACTGTAATGCTTTTTTGGGATTTGCACCATTACACACCCCTTAACTGCAGTTTGTTGGTTTGTTTTTACTTTACTTCAATGCTGCGATACTGAAGCAGGGGTGCAAATCGTTTTGAAAATTGGTGCTAAACTGCTCTTCAATTAGTGTTTATACGGTATTAGACAGGATTGTGTGCTCTTCAATTAGTGTTTATACGGTATTAGACAGGATTGTGTGCTATATATTTATATGTATAACTGCTTAAGACCAAAATTGAAATATTAAGAAACTAAAGACTGCAGACCAGAGTAGCCAAAACATTCGACATATTAACAAAACAATAGCTCATGAATTCAGCTACACTCAATAGTTAGAAAGAAAGCTGTTCACATTGTTGATTCATTTTATTGATGGATTTGATTTACAATTAGCTGCAACAACTGATTTTGCTTTAACTTAAATCCGTGATTATATGCATCTATTCAAACAAGGATGTTTTTTGTTTTTTTTTAAATCAACAAAACATGTTTAACTTTTGCGGTAAAATGAACATGCTTGTGAACACGAAACTTTATTTTACAATATCTGAAAACCGTAAAATGCATTTTTCATTACCTGGCAAGCCTACTATTGCCCACATATTTTTTTTATTTTATTTTTTGTTTATTTAGCAGACACCTTTATCCAAGGCGACTTACAGAGACTAGGGTGTGTGAACTATGCATCAGCTGCAGAGTCACTTACAATTACGTCTCACCCGAAAGACGGAGCACAAGGAGGTTAAGTGACTTGCTCAGGGTCACACAGCGAGTCAGTGGCTGAGGTGGGATTTGAACCGGGGACCTCCTGCTTACAAGCCCTGTTCTTTAACCACTGCACCACACAGCCTCACCCACCTTTTTGACTTGCTGATTTAATTGGTAATTGGGTAAAATGTGCACTGTGAAGACATGTTTGCAACCAGTTTCTGCAGTTAAAGTTCCCACACAAACCTTCTCTCCTGTGTATGACGAGGTGTGCGGGTGGGTCATGTGAGTAGTCCAGACCCAATGAGAAACTATCATCTATGGTTGCCAAGGAATTAAAAAAATTAACAAACATGTCTACTGCTGGTGCTGTATGAGTTACCCTGGTGCCAAATCTGCACCCCTGTGAAGGATACCTGTATAGCAATTTCCACAAATTTTGAAACTAGAGACACAGATACTTTTGTGAACGCAGTCCTTCACAGAGCTGAAACAAGGCATATTCACAAAACTGAAAGACTCCTTATCTAAAGCCTGTTTCAAGACGGGTTTCCAGATGTTCACTTTATTAATACATTTAAAATGCAAGCCACAATGTTGTGTGTCCCATATAAAAATACATATGAACAGACCGAATGGCAGGGGGTGTTCAAGTTAGGTGCTTCAAATACTTAACCACACATTCCAAGGAGGCATGCTTGCATGATCCGCGACGGAAAGTTTCTGGCTATATCCCAAGGCCCTCAAATTACATCAGGCATGAATTCACAAATAAAAAAATAAAAAAACATTTAAAAAAATTATTAATTCATTAATTATATAAACACCGTGCTTTTATCAGCATCAAGTTTGTTTGTGCGCCGCGCTGATTGCTTCCTGACTTCCTGGAGAAAAGAGAGAAGAAAAAAAAAATACTTTGCAAGAAGTGTCTCTCTGTCACAGCTGATGTGAGGCAGTGATATGTGATGTAACAAAAGAATCATACCAAACATAGCATCGCCTGTTTTACAGAATTTCCTTCTCACTGGAGAAATTTGACTCGTATTGCAAGTACTTTTTTAAAATGTTCACAATAAAAGAACATACTGAAAAATAAGCGACACATCAAACTAAAACAATAAAGTGAACTAAGAGACAAGCAATCCATTTATCCTGCTTTTACATGTGCTTTAATAAAAAGAAAGCACAGAAGTTTGTCACAGCGCTCATACATGCCAGGGACATTAAACCTATCAGAAACCAGAAGTGCTATGCATCATATTCCACATGTAAAGTGTGTTACCAATGTTTCAATTAAAAACTATTTATTACCGATTTTATCTCTATTTTAATATATGTAAATATAACTCAGAAAAATTCCCCCAATTTTTTTTTTAAAAGATAAAAAGCGAAAATGCGGAACACTAGATATATGTTAACATTCAATCCTTAAACTCGACGAACTTCAATATAAAGCCATACAGATAAATACAATAAGGGAATGCATTAATAACTTATAAAACAGTTTGTTTAATATTATAGGCACCTTTTTTTAGCGATTGCCTCCGACGATGGTTCCAGCTGGATTTGTAGCTGGACTGGGCTGTTTACGCTTCAACCTGTGTAGCTTGCTGGTGAATTTCTTATTCTTACAGCAATTGGCTGCAAAGACAACAACAGGTTTAGCCAAAGATTGGATAATGTTTGTTGGGTTGGTTTTTCTTGTTTACAGTTTCCTAGTAGCTGAAGACATTGCATTCTGGGAGATGTAGTTGTAGCCGTGCCGCAAAATTGCTATGCGTATTTTTAGTACATATTTCTGATTTTTTCATTTGTAAAAACAGCAGGTACGCAGCTTATCTGGACCGCTGCTTATAGGTATTAAGAACTTTTACATTTTTTATGGTATACATTTTTACAGGTCTGATGATGGAGTATAAACCGACCTTAAGACCATTTTGCTACCTACTTTCCAGACTGGTAGTAAATCCTCACTACTGCCTTAAAAAAGTTAACTTCTAGCCCTGTAAGAACAGCATCAGTAATAAAACAATCAAATGAGATGGATGCAGTAATTGTATCAATTAAATATGCGATTAAACCCAAGATTAACTAAGATTAAAATCATGATTGTGATTCATTTTTTTTAATCGCTTGACAGCTTTTTGGGTCTTCCAGTCCTGGGTTCGTCAATTACAGATGATGTTTCTCTGTACTTGTTGATTATGCTTTGGATACCACACCTTGAAAATCAAGTGATGCAAGCTAGTTCACTCAATGTTTTTCCTTCTTTACCCAAGTCAAAGTTGCAATAGTAATAATAATAGTAAAAATATGGAGGCTTTGAGCCTCCCTGCGTCCGCCACCCGTCCGCTCCAGCTCATCCAGAACTCTGCTGCCCGCCTGGTGTTCTCTCTGCCTCGCTTCGCCCACGCTACTCCACTACTCCGCTCGCTCCACTGGCTCCCGATCACCGCTCGCATCCAGTTCAAGACTCTTGTACTAGCCTACAGATGCCTTGACCAGACTGCACCCAGCTACCTCCAGACCCTCATCTCTCCCTACACCCCCACTCGACCTCTCCGCTCCGCCTGCACTAGAAGACTAGCTCTACCTCCGCTACGCTCCCCTGCCTCCAGAGCCCGCTCCTTCTCCACCCTTGCTCCGCAGTGGTGGAATGACCTTCCTACAGATGTCAGGACTGCCCAGTCCCTGACCACATTCCGGCGCCTCCTCAAGACTCACCTCTTCAAAGAGCACCTGTAGAACTCCTCTGTTTGTATCCTGGGACACTATCACCCTTCATGTAAATGTGCTTTATTTTGCTCTTATCTGCCCCCTATTTTACTGCATTTAATCCTGTACTTCAGAATACTGTAATCTGCCAAGTGTTTAACCTGTAGTACTTTGTATTTAATCACATCCTGATGTAACTATCACTATTTAATCATATCCTGATGTAACTATCACTATTATCTGCTGTATTATTGAATTGTGGTTTGTCACACTTGTACTTTGCTGAACAAAAGTTATTGTATTTCTTGCTCTTATTGTATTACTTGTATTGTAACACTTGAAATGTATTTGCTTACGATTGTAAGTCGCCCTGGATAAGGGCGTCTGCTAAGAAATAAATAATAATAATAATAATAATAATAATAATAATAATAAATTGTTGATGCTCATAATGCATCAGAGTAGAAAAATGCAACATGTCTAAGACTTTTGCACAGCAGTGTATATACTTTTTTGACCTGAAAAAAGAAACAAGGACCAGGGGTCACAAATGGAGATTAGATCAAGGGACATTCAGAACAGAAAATAGGAGGCACTTTTTTACACAGAGAATTATGAGGGTCTGGAACCAACTCCCCAGTAATGTTGTTGAAGCTGACACCCTGGGATCCTTCAAGAAGCTGCTTGATGAGATTCTGGGATCAATAAGCTACTAACAACCAAACGAGCAAGATGGGCCGAATGGCCTCCTCTCGTTTGTAAACTTTCTTATGTTCTTATGTTCTTAAATAGTACATTTAGTATTATTTTTCCTATTTTTTTTGCAAAACAGAAACACAGAATATTTAATCACACAGCGACTTTCTGATATAAATTAACAAGCTCTAAAAGTATGATTATTCTTTTTTCATTCTTCTTTGGGAGGGGGGTTTCCCAGTGGAAGCTTTTTAAAAATGATTAAAATTGTGCATTCTGATGCATTTTTGGATGGTTTAAGCATGTGCTATACTAGTAGTGGTCTGCTTGTAGTTTCTGACAAAGTACTCCATTAGTTACATGAAGGAGTCTTATTTCAGCACCGCTCACAGCAAGACAAGACCAACAAGAAGAAAAATGGACTTTGAACATCAAGGCTCCTGCAACACAAGACTGGCTGAAAATGTGTGTGGAATTGGTGACCGCACCTTTAATTTTGTCCACCTGTAATATGGGAAAAAGCATTGTCAGCTTAGTGTTAGTAAAGTCCTGATCTGACAGCACGTAACACAGACAGCTCTTATGAATACATGTTACTGTTTATTTTTCAGTAAAAACAAGTTTGAAGTGCATCGAGTTTGTTCCACTATTTACTATATTAAATACACCACAGCAAGAACATTTCAATACAATTTTTCCTGCAATCACGTAAGCTGAAGTGCATTTCATTTTTAATTCCCTAAAGGTTTTTTTTTTTTTTTCTCAGCAGTACACTTCCAAAATAAAGTCCCAATTATTTCTATGCGTTCTGCAAATCACCTTAAAATGGTCAATGTCTATTTTACCTGGAATAGTTGTGGCTGCTAAGAAGATGCAACAGACTAAATCTGTTTATGTTGACTCAAAACTTTATTTAAGCAATCTGTTTATGTTGACTCAAAACTTTATTTAAGCACTCTACGACTTGACTGGCGAAAGATAATGTTGGTTTATTGGAGTTCACAAAGAAAACTTTTTTTAGCTTGATACGTTAACCTTTTCACTTCCCTTTTGGTTTAAATACTGAGCTTTTTGCTGCATTTACAGCACTTTAACAAAATGCAGTGAAAATAATTTTAATAATGTCACATGTCCAACACACAAACCTGAAGTGTATTTTTATTTTAGTTGTTCGATGTTCATTTTAAGTTTCATTTTTACACAACAGTACTACTCACACATGTTTGGTGACCATCGCAACTTGTAAGAAACTCTATACATGAACTCGCAAAATGACAAGCACCTATGGGTACATATTTTACGATATGATAAAGGAATACGCTTTTTTTGTTGCACGTGTACAGCTATTATTTACAATGAATAGCTTTTATGTATTATATCTTAAAGTGAGATAATAGGACAACAAATGTACTGAATGATAATACATGAAAATAGTCTTAATATTTTTTAATAAAAGTAGCCAACGCAGATGTAACACGGGTGTTTTGTACTCACTCATTTTATTATTGTATTCACGGATTGTGGCCTTGTTTTATTTGCGTTTTGTAATATAGTCACTGTTCGATTTTTATTTTTGTGTAATTTCATTTTGAGCACATTATTTTGAAACAACACTTTTTATTTGTTTAGACATATTAGTCGTACACGTTGGTAACTGGGAAGTGTTACAATACTTCTTTGAGTGAGACCTGATTGGAAGGAGTGAGCTATTTAAAATGGCACGGGGTAAATCTGTTAGGATGGAAGCTGTACACGAGAGAACGCTGAAGCACGGTTTGTCTGCTTTTTAAGGTGCCTGCCCTGCTGATGTGACAGACTGCTGATTGTTTCTGCAACTGTGGGAAATTGGTTATCGGTGCTGGAGAAGAAGGAAGCCTGAGTGCTGTCATTTTAAAGGACGGTCTGACAAAAGCCACTGGTCAAATTGATAACCGATTGGAAATTATATTAACAGTACCAGAGATTAATATTAATAACAGTAGCTAATGGGCACTTTGCAGCTGTTAAATTTGTACTGTTTGTGCAGAAAGGAATTGTACCAATAATTTTACTGTTAAGTATTTTAATTGCAATTGTATTTTAACTGTGTATTTTATTTATTTATTTATTTTAATTTAGTCGTTGCCAATTATTTTTTTATTATTTTCTCCCAATTTGATATGTCCAATTATTTTTTTAGGCTCAGCTCACCGCTACCACCCATGCGTTGACTCGGGAGGGCGAGACGAACACACGCTGTGCCGTCAGCCGACCGCTGTTTTTTCACACTGCGGACTCACCGTGCAGCCACCCAAGAGCTACAGCGTCGGAGGACAACGCAGCTCTCGGGCAGCTTACAGGCAAGCCCGCAGGCACCCGGCCAGACCACAGGGGTCGCTGGTGTGCGATGAGCCGAGAACACCCTGGCCAACCTAAACCCCCCCCCAAATTATATGCCGTCCCCTGGGAGCTCCCGTCCACGGTCAGCAGTGGAATAGCCTGGACTCCACGCGGAGCGCCTTTACTGGATGCGCCACTCGGGAGCCCCCTATTTAGCTGTGTATTTAATGGTGCCACTGTATACACTGATTTTAGCTTGTTTTCTTTGCTCATCACTTTAGTTGATTTTAATAGTTTAGACCAAGAGATTACCATTATATATCGGTTGATTTAGGCATCAGAAGGCGAGTTTGGAAGTCTGCTATTTGGAAGGGGGGAAAGAGGTGTTGTCTTCTGTAAAAGAAGCACAGAGCGCTGTCTCTGTTGTACCATGGCATATGGGATAGTAACTCAGTGCTTGGGCACGCTGTGTTTGACCTATCTCTTCCGAGATTTTAGGATATGTGTGGGAGGGTTTAGTCTCTCAAAACGTGTGAATGATGGATTGATCATGTCAATCAAACGGTGAATGACTGATGCCTAATCTGGCCTATAGGATTTCTTCATATTGTTCAGTCTAGAATCCAGGAAGTCAAATAAACAAACTGAAGAGTTTTATATTTCGGACATACATGAATGCATGGATGAATTAATTAATATTCATTTTAAATATACTGTAGCGTATTATTAAATGTTACCAAAGTTATTGTATTCCACTCAAACATCAATCCAGTGTTTTTCCACAGCAGCTAAATATCATCTACTGTATTTGATGAACCAGAATTGCAGTGCTGAGCTGTTAACAACACCAAGTGTTAACAGGCGGTCATTGGCACGATGTCAATTCATACAAAATTCCACTGTTTTATATTCAACACGTTTGATGTTACACGCCACTGGGTTTAGAGGGGTTGTAAATAAACCCCACTTGCCAATTTCATCCATTGTCTGCCATGTTTGGCAGACTTCACATTTTAACACAGTCCTTGGTCAAATTTCCACTGTATGTATACTGTAACTGGTCCACAAGATCACAATCTCACCATATATTGGTCTTACTTTGCCTTATGGTTGTCATAATGCTGCAACAATATATATATTACAGAGGCAGAAGGGATTAATAAAAATGTGAAGCTGTAATGCTTTCAGCCATTGTTAATACTGCTGGGAAATACACCTGTTTTTAATATTTTCCCTGATAATACAACATCAGAGGGATTCTCATTAGCTTGCTGTACAAGGTGAATGATGGAATAACATGACGTTTAGTTCAATTAGTTATGCTGAAGGGGAAAAAATGAGCTTTTAAAAATATGATGTCTCATTTGCCAAAGCTATCCCGTTTAAGGAGAGTAGTTGTTTTTTGTTTTTGTTTGGGTGCTTAAAAAAAAATAAGCTGCACGAGTGCAATGAGAGCCGTAGTTGTGTGTATTATAAAGCTACATCTGTATTTTATTTTACTCTATTTTTGTAAATAAGTTTAGATTTTTTTTCTTTATATCAATATAATAAAGGTCAAGGATGAGAAATTTGGTAGAATTGTGTGTGTTTGAGTGTGTGAATTAATTGTACCATACCCCACTAGGTAACCTGTATTTGCAAATTATGACATGTCCTGAATTTAGGCTTCTGATGATTGGTAGCTTTATCCATAAATGCAGCACAGCACCTCTGCATTTTGTATGTTACACACGGGAACAACATTTCTGAGTTTAGTTTATGTTGAACCGAGTAGAATATAGGTTATTAAAACTGAACAAAAACAATCCAATGGATTAGTGATAATAGCCAATATCTGGCTTCAGCGCAAACAGCGGTGTCCTTGCAGGCTCTAATCTACTGCTATGGTCAAATGTTTTGCATCACCCTATAGATTGAACTAGTTTTACTTCAAAGTCAAATGTTACGTTAACATGTTGAATTGCATACCGCTTTGTAGTTTTACCACAGTAAATGAAAAACTGCCAACAATTGAAAAATGTGACATCTTGAAATCTAACATGAATTACTCTATATTATGGCTTCCAGTAGACTTTTGCGATATCATTTTGTAGTTTCGTTGATGTTAAATAAAATACCTAAATTATGTTCATATAGGTGTGTTTTTTTGTTTGTTTGTTTTGTTTTTAATAATGGTCTCAATCCTAAAATTCTAGGTGATGCAAAACTTCTGGCCACAGCTGTCGGCAAAACACAAAAACATCATTTTCTGAATAAATAAAAGTTATTATTAAGTTAAACCGTGTTGTTTCTTTCTGTGGACATTAATTAGCCTTATATATGAATCCTAAGCAAAATTTCACCGCAGCCTACACTTTGGCCTTGACTTAAGTTTAGTGGCCTTGGTGCCCTCTACAAATATACTTAACTGATCGCCATTGTCCTTTTTGTTGCCAATTTAGAGCCCTGCAGTCACAATGATTGCAAACACCAGAAAACAGTAAATAAACTATTAATTACATTTGAAGCCACTAAGGGGAGCTTAGCAACAGCAGCACCCTTCCTTGACAACAGAACAGCTTCAGTAACCCGCCCCTCCATCCCTCCCCCTTCCCTCTTCATGGGATAATGCAAGACTAGGACTCCCCATTGTGGTAGTCTGAGAGACATTGCAATACTGTGAACTGGGTATCACATTCACAAATGCCAAGGATTAACATCTGCTGTGTTTGGTATTCCGTGTTGATCTGTAAATACTGCAGTTATCTCGCTAATCCGTTCATATCTGAGGAGAACACAGTATACAGAAGAATCCCAAACGTTTGGCACTTTCCAGTATTTCAACCTAGATAAATTAAAACAGAACATATTAACCAGACTTCTGGAAAACTAAACTGCACATTTTCTGTCTGTGTGCAAATATGAAAAGAAATATGTTTGGTCCCTTTAATTCATTACTTAGCGATCGCTTGGGCAGGACACTTTCTTGATATCAGTAACATGAAGCTCTAGTTTGCTGTTTCCCATACAGGGCAAAGGTCAAACTATTGATGAATGTAGTAAACTGACATTAAGGAATTATATTTTTGTACAAAATGTAGTATTATTGAGGTACACTGCAACACAGCGCTGGTCCAGTAAAACAAATACACTAAGGGCTCTGTACTTGGACAAAGACATGAAATTTCATTACAGTTCTCACTCTTAATTTACACTAAAAAAAGATGAAATATCGAAAACAGTGAATTAGTAAAGGTCCATATACTGTAAAGTATAGTTCAAGACAATTAACTGAATAGATGTGATGCTAAATGATGCAATTAAAGCATATGGGAAATGATGTGCAAAATATGTATAGTTTCATTTTCCAGTGGAAATAAACTGCAGGCATAAAGTCATGCCATAAAAAATACTTTATCAGAGTTTTTGCGAACAAGACTTGACTCCTGTGTAAACTGCTGATGGATAATAAGCCAAGTACAGTATGTAATCTCAAAAGGTAAGAGGAGCTGCATTCATTTAGTAAATGGAATCAGCTATTGAGCTGCAGTATTACTGTGACAATTCCTATCTCACTATTTTTTTTTTTTTTTTAAACTGTTCCAGTAATGACTGCCCATTGGTTACATGGCCACTCCCCTGTGGCACTAAAGGTATTGCGAGGCACAAGTTAAACCTCCTGCAAAAGTGATTAATTAACAGGTTGACCTAGTTTATAGTTACATAGTTGGATTTCGGCCAAATTGGACACCACTCCCAGTTTACATTCTGGATGGCTGATATAGTGTGCTTTATGACTATGCACCCTAGCGATTAGAAGGACTGACAAGCAATACAAAACCTTTGTTGCCAGTCAAGCGGTACGCCTCTTTTCACTCTTTGAACCTAAGCAACGTGTGTTACTAAACTACTAAACCATCGAGGGGAGGCCCAGTCTGGCTAATCCTCTAAAGCCTAAACCATCTCCAGTCAATTTTCCTCCCGAACACACTGGAGGCCAATGCAGTGCTCCCTGTGGGCCTCCAGCCAAGACAGGCAACTCACCACAAATAGCATTCACAAAGCAAACTCTCATTGAATTGGCTCACTGGAGGGTAGTGGCTTTACTAAATGAGCCACTGGTGACATGAAGCAGATGAACCTACACTCCTTCATATTGGAACACTAAAGTCTGGCGACTTCTAAGAAACGGTGGTGTAATCAGACAACTGGACTAGAATCTCCCTGAATGACGACCACCAGATTTAATTGTAAACCATCCTCCTAGATGTCATAATGGGATACAAAAAACAGTGACTGAAACTACAGACGTTCTATGATGAGAGCCAAGGCATTTAGTTTGTTCTAGAATGTTACAGAAGAGTATACACATGGAATATTTAGCATTTTGTGCAGCTACCATGGGTCTCCAATGTGGAAGATGAAATTGTCCTCTCCTGCAATTAACTCTCAGTACAAAACATGGTAATGTTTCTCGAATTCATATGTAGATGTGTCCTGAGGTTTTTGTCTGTTCCTATACATAAATAAAATAAAGCCTCATTGGTAGGCTGTGGACTGTAGTATTCAGATGGGAAAGCTCTCCAAAAGAACAATATTAATCCTTGTTTAGAACAGATACTGAGCTGTGATGCAGGTTAACCCCCATGAACCATTCTACTGCATATTAATGCATCGAACTGCACTGTGGCAATATAGGAGATGACAGATAGCCGTGCAAACAACTGACAAGGTCAAATTAATGATAATAAATATATTAATTATTGTATAATTTAATGCAATTAATTTAGGCCAATAAAATTAGCAATAAAAAATTATTATTTGTTACAATTAGGCCTCCCTCATTTTATATTGTGTGCTTTGAGAAAGTCTAAGACGGTGCACAGGTATGTACATTCAGGTGAGTACTGTAGGCGACTGTCCTTATTCCCAACCCCAACCAGCATGGTGCACCAAATGCCATTCACAAGAAACATTCAGGTGGGTTTGCTGTCTCTGCTGCTGCTTACTACCTTCAGGGATATACGTTGTTACACAAGTCAAGCCATGCAGGCATTAAGCCACAGTATGGATGAATGGATATTGTAAACTGATTTGTGGTAGTACTAATGAATGTGAATTACTGTAGAGAGATGTATCAAATTCTACACATATAGAAAAACGGGGGGAAATCATTATTTTGTTACATTCTGTACTACTGTATCACCATGCTGTATAATTTAGCGGTTTACTTAACAACATGCAAACGCAGGGAGCATTGCCAATGCAGTACAAACTCAAAATGGAATTTCAGAGCAGAATCTCTAGGGAATAACATAACAAAAACCTTGAACGAAAAATAACTTCCCCTTCCATGCGATGACAGCTGACAGATATTTTGAAACGAACGATCATACGTACCTGTTTTACTGTGTATGGATGACGCTGTTCTGCAAAGAGCTGCCCCGCAATATGTTTTGTTGTATCAACACCCAAACTGCACTGCTGTGTGGAACAAAATTTCAACGTCGCACACCCTTTCTCGACCACCACCCTTTTTCTGATACCGACGCACGCTTCCTTTTCAAATATCAATATATTTGCGGTTTTAATACAGATCTGTTCGACTATATGTTCTTCTTTTACACATAAGGAGAATATCACATTCTCTCGAACCAAGTACGGCCTCTTCCTCCTGTGTATGCACCCTTCTCAAACAAGAACCAGGAAGTCTGAAGCAGAAGCAAGACTTCCTGTCTCTGGCAGCAGTTAACTTGTTGAAGCCAAAGGGTGCGTTCATGCCACGCAGACTTTTGCCATTCTGCATAGAATCGGAGCAAGTAGCCAATGCATTTTCAGAATCTTTGCAGAATCTGCGCAGACTTAGCAAAGTCCGATTCTGTGCAGAATGGCGAAAGTCTGCGTGGCGTGAACGCACCCTGTGTCTCGCTCCCAAACTTCCTTCCTTATAGCAGCCGCTGCTATAGCAAACTCCGACCCCCTGCCAAATTTCGTCCACCCTCCGCCCCTATAAAAGTATATTAACAAACGTTATTAATACGCGTCAAAACAACCAGCACTATTGGTGTGTGTATGAGACAAAATTAGTTAAAATGTATTCAAATTAAGTTCTGGTTTTTCAATATAACATTCCAAATAATAACTGAGTTACGCGTAAATACGTAAACATACACATATCTGTGATTTAATTATGATATATAGTATACTTTAAAGGTACGATGCTGAAGTTGGCTTCTTAAATATTCGTCCAGCTTATTCGCATTCCAGCTTCTTTATTCGCATCCCGCAAATTTAACAAATTGAATAAGTAACTGGGGTATTCAAGGGTAAAATCGCTTTGGGCCACTTTTTCAAAGTTGATTCTCACACAGGAGGCACCCCTCTACCTTAACCATAAGTATTTATCCAGGTGTAGTGTTATAAAGTGGTAGGCCTACATCGTCACAATGTGGTACGTGTACCAAAACTTGACCCGTGTAATGTTAGAAAGTGGTACGCTGTGAGATTTTCAGAAGTAAAAAAAACGTACAGACCCAATGTAGTGCATATGATAAATATTCACATGCTATTTTCTTAATGGTGGAAAAATATGACAAATTCAATTTAAAAATTTGAAAAAGACTGAAAACAGCGTAACGTAGATTTGAATGGGCACTTCCATGTTTTCTAAGCAGAAGTTGTTTAGAAGTTGTGTTGGCATGAGCGAGCAAGCGCAGTGCGCTGCGTACCACTCTTTATCTGCGTACCTGAAAATAACACTACACTGGCCTAAATCGGATTTTGGTACAAAACAGCGGGCAAACATGGCACAGATAGCAAGTTGGCATGTTACCCAATTAAAGCAAATTGATTAAGTAACTGGGATATTTCAAGGGTTAAATTGCTTTGGGCCACTAATTTCAAAGTTGATTCTCACAGAGGGGGAACCCCTCTACGTCCCCCATCTGTATTTATCCCGGCCCAAAACAGATTTTGATACAAAAACAGCGGGCAAACATGGCACAGATTGCAAGTTGGCTAATAACGCAAATTGAATAACTGGGGCATTTCAAGGGTTAAATCGCTTTGGCCCACTAATTTCAAAGCTGAATCTCACACAGGGGGATCCTCATATGTTTTTATCCTAGCCCAAAATTGATTTTGATGCACTACTGCTATTTAAAGTCACCAACTGTCCAAAGCCTAAATCTGGGATGGCATCATTTGTAAAGACTATAACTCAGTAAGAGTTTCCACACTCATCCAGTCTGCAGTAATGAGGAGTGAACTCAAGACATGTCATATAGTAAGAAAAAAAAATCAAATAACCTCACGTGTACTTTTATTTAAGACATAAGGCATTCTTCTTTGGATTAAGTTGAAGTCAAAGAATTCTGAGTTTTCTTTCAATGAAAACTTTTCCTCACCTCGGTTTAATAATATCTAGAAGATCCAGTGTGAGCTCTAGTTGTTGTTCTACATTTTATGCTATATATCTGATCTCCCATATAAAATACTGTGGCAGGGCAAATCCCTGCCTGAAGAAAATGTTGGTAGTTGGCAGGGACAGGGTTCATTTCTGTCCCTGCCAGATGAACATGTGTGTGGCTGTGTTTGCACAGCCACGATGTAATTAGTTTATTGAATTTAATTGACTACCTGTTAATTTGTTTTTAGTTTAATTAGTATCACCTGCCTGTAATTTAGTAGGCAGGTATTTAAACAGGGTGAAATGTTTGGTCAGAGCATTCTCCAGTCTGTGTGAGGAGAGAGATGGAGATGGTCCTGGTCCTGGTCCTGGTCCTGGTCCTGGTCCTGGTCCTGGTCCTGGTCCTGGTCCTGGTCCTGGTCCTGGTCCTGGTCCTGGTCCTGGTCCTGGTCCTGGTCCTGGTCCTGGTCCTGGTCCTGGTCCTGGTCGAAGAGAGAGACTGTCACGGGGAAGAAACCTGTGTGAGGAGAGAGAGAGAGAGAGAGACTGTCATGGGGAAGACCCCTGTGTTTTTTTTTTTGTGGAAACCTTTGTGTTTGGAAGTGAGACAACTTTGCTGGATCGATGTGGGGGAGAGATGGAGGATTACTGAACTGAGAATTATTGGATACCTGTGTATGATTTGGATTGTTTGGACTACTCTGCTGGCTGTTAGACCCTATTTGTATGAAAACTTTCTTTGTGTACCGAACTTTGTTGTCCAACCCGACCACCCACCTGCATTCAATGTGCACTTAATTCCTGATAATTAAGCAACAGTATTAATTTAGCAAAGGTTTAACACTTCACTTACAGATTAATTTCTTGCACTTAAGGGTCAATTTTACAAACTTGTCCTGTCTAAAAGCATCTTTTTGGGGGTGCGGGGGGGATTATGGGGCCAGTTAGCTTTAGATTTACCTCCGTCCGTCAGGGTGCTGCTTAATTAAAGTTGAACCTATGGTCAAACACAGACGTTCATGAAAAATGGGATAACTAGACAAAAGCGGGACAAAAATAAGATTTAATTAAACTTGTGGGGACACCAGAACATGCTACCTAAAAAGACGACTGTCTTGGGAAAATGGGGACGGTTGGTACAGTAGTATTACTACTAATAATAGTATAAAATATAATAATTTTTTGAATGTTGCATTTTCTATTGTAATACTTGTAAATCACATTTGTCTCTGCCATCTGATTATCCACTGTATATCTCTCTCTCCCACTCTCTGTTCAAAATTATTACCCACAACTCCCAGAGCGCTCATCCGCTCCCGAGTCCCGGACTCCTACAAGTCTGGTAGTGGTACAGCAAAATCCTAGTATTTGGCTGGGATAGAAACATATGGGTGACGTAGAGGGGGATCCCACTCAGTGACAACTTTGAAATAAGTGGCCTAAAGCGATTTTAACCTTTGAAATATCCCAGTTACGTATTCAATTTGCGTTAATTGGATAACATGCCAACTTGCTATCTGTGCCATGTTTTGTTTTTTTTTGTTTTTTTTTTACCCAAATCCGTTTTGGGCCGGGATAAATACATATGCGTAAAGCCGTTTAATATTGAATACTAAACACTTAAATGTCCTAATACTAAAATCTAGGACATGTGAGTTATATATGGAATGCAGTGTAGATTTTTATATATATTTTTTATAAACAATTGGTTTCTGGTTTGATCAAAAATCTGTATAGTTGGAGATCCCGGAGGACCGGAGTTGATAACCCTTGATAATCAGTGGATAGAACAAGAAACATATTCTAGAATAAACTGTTTTGATATAAACCAAACAATATGTTTATTTTATATATAACAATTCAAAACACTTTACAGTACAAAGTCAAATTATTTGGTATATTACGTTTACAGCACGTGCTACAATATGAATAATCAACCCAATTTCAAAAGAAATAAAATAATTAAATAAACCATAACCAAAACAATAAATGAATGTAAAATAAATTAATTAAATCGACGCTAACAAACCATGGATAAAGATTCCACATTTTAAGTTTCTATCATTTTTCATGCATGTAGAAGAACTGAACATTTTTAAGCATTTGGATTATATATCCGCGGCATCATTGGTAAGTGCGGGCATGGGCTTTCCAAACTTGTGCACAGTCTGTTTAAGTGGGACTACAGGTTGTCTCCTTGGTTACCAAAGCCCCATGCAGGATGTAGTCTGTCTCTTGCAGCGCCTGAGTAAAAATATTTTAAATCTTTATATACACTATTTTCTTTTTTAAACTCATAATGCATGAGATAAGCTTAGTAATGCATTTAGTAATTCGCATTACTGTATGACATGTATTTTGCAAGGTGTATTGTTGGGGTTCAAAACATTGCGCAATCGCCAATGTGTTCTGTGTTTCAAAGATGGCTGCTGTGCAAGTGAGCGAAGCAGAGAAAGTGTATATCATGCACGGTGTGCAGGTAAAGGTTTGAAATGTATCAGCGATTTGGGTGGGTCAGGGGATGGGAGGAATTGAGTTATTAAACAGCAGTCTTAAAAGCAGATTGAAAAACTTAGAAAGGTGAAAATTCTCCACTTATGAGTCAGGTTCACCGGCTGCAAAGTAGGATATATCATTTAATCCTACATTCTAATTATGATCGTAGCTGGATTGGTTTCTTTATGTAGTCCACTCGTCGATATTATTATATACGTTTATTGTTTGTAAAATGTTGTAAATTTGTTTAGGATGACTTGCGGGTAGATGGGCGTGGGTGCGACGATTACCGACATATGGAGATTGAAACTGATGTGGTGTCAAACACAAGTGGTTCTGCCAGAGTAAAACTGGTAAGTTTTTTCAGGTAGCTACGGAGTCCGTTCAATTTTACACGAAAGTGTTTTGCATTGTGTTGTATATGTTATTCAGTATTTAATCATTCTGTAAATCCTACCAGAAAGCAGACCTTATTAACAGACCCGTTTGTTTGAACAGTTTAATCTTGAAACCTGCTTGCTTAGACATGATTCTTAATCCTAAAGATATTCCCCTATGACTACTTGCAGTAAGATGATAAGCATGATTTTATTAAGCGTAGTTCAGGTAGCAACACGTAAACTTGTGTTTGTAATTTCCTGTGCTGTGGTGTGTTCCTTGCTAATGGAACTCTGTCATACTTTGTCGACTCAGAAGTTCTATGACTACACTGTAACAAGTCACAACAGTGCCGTTAAAAAAACAGGGTGATTTTTAATGTTTCCTGGTACCTAATTCTGTCCTGTGTTGTATAAGATTTACTAACTACAATTGGACAATGCAACCTACAGCACAATAAGTGATTAGGTACTATTATGAAGTCTACCCTCAGGTCCAGGTTTATGTGCGGAGTTTTGTTTAAGATTAAATAAAAATCCCCCCCCCCCCCCAACCCCCACCCCCCCACCAATTGGCTTTTTCACAGGGACACACTGACATTCTAGTAGGCGTGAAAGCAGAAATGAGTAGACCCAAGCTGGAGAAACCCAATGAAGGGTGTCTGGAGTTTTTTGTAGACTGGTAAGTAAAGTTAGAAATTCTAATACAATGATTTTTAATGGTATAAAACTGGTAGGAACAATACTGCTCCTTCCTGCAACTAAGTGGTTTCATTTTATATATACACAATTGTGCATTTTCCCCCTCCTTCTCCTGTTATATCTCACTTTTTAAATGACCTCAACCAGTCATTAACCCTATGTTGATAAAATGCGGTTGGGCCATTCCATGACAAATCACCCCAAAAATATTGGATTTACACCATCTCTGATTTTTCAAACTTGGGACAAAAAAGGGCAAAAAAAACCAAAACGTTTTTAGCGTTTATCAGGTCAAGCGGTCATTATATGGTTGATTTTGGACCCACCAACATTTAATCGATCTTTAACTCAAAAACTATTTGAGCTAGACTTAGGTGTCTTTTTTTATTGAAAATTTCATGAGAAATCAAAAAATGACATTAATTATTATTATTTGTTTATTTAGCAGATGCCGTTATCTAAGGCGACTTAATAACACATTTGAAGTAACCCCTTAAAGTTGTTGACCTTTGGGGAAAAACTCCCAATAATACAAATTGGAAAAGGAATGATATGGAAAGGTAAAAGTCTCTGCTTCACATGTACAGTTACAGGAAGGTAATATTTTTTTGTTTGCCCAAGTGAGACTTGGGCATGCGTGTCTCAAGGGTTAATCCAGCATTTCTCATTCATCTCTAGCCAGAGATACTGCCCTGAATTCCCACGTGGGTGCTTGGATTTGATAAATAAATCAGTCTCCCAATTCTTCAGAGATTTTCAATCATCCCAATCCAAATTGTAGCTGTATATATGCACGAAACAAAACCTCCTTTCTTGTATGTCCAGTGTCTTTTCCTTTTGCTTTCAACTGAGCCGTACCAAGGGATTGTCACAACCGTATCTGATGCAGTAAAGAAAGGCAAGAGGATTGAAGCCTGTTCTGGTAAACTGGTATGAATCTGTGTGTAGGCGTGGTGTGTCCTTTATGGTCAAGGTTGACTTGAACCTGTGTTCTAGGTTTTCAGCAGTGAACATGATCTATTTTTCAGAGACAGATGAAGATTATGCTGTGGAAGACAGTCTTGCAGAATGAAAACATATCCTCTGGGGTTAATCTGGCCTTCAATAGGACACTGCTCATTTTTTATGTTTTTCTCTTGGCTCTGGTACCCCGTTGTCATCATAATTTGAAGTCCAGTTTATGGTAGCAAGATTGATGAAATTGTACATGTTTTGTGTGGTTAGCATAGCTATCACTGATGTAATGCATTTTGGGGCAGTTTTTCCTTCTGTTAGGGAAGAGTTTGGATTGGGAGTAGTGCACAGCTAATGTTGAATATATCATGTTCAATGCTGAAAACTCAGGACAAAGATTCAAATTAGGATTGACCATTAAAGTGATTGTAGGTCTCAAATATGCAATAATATTTGACCCAGAAGACACTGCTGATGTGAAATGACAAAGGAAATGTAAGTGTGACAGATTTCCTGAGAATAAGGCATGGAACCTGAGATAACGTTTTAAAATAAAATAAAAATACATATTTGCTATTGCTTCTTCAAAACGGAACATTTGAGACTTAGGTAGCTAATGAAAGAAAAACAGGTATGATTTATATAAATATTTTTTAACTACAATCACTTTAGGTGTGCACAATATCTATACCGGTTCATCCCTAACTCTCACACCCAGATTCAAGTCTCCTGTCTCTCTAAAAGTGGGTCTACACTGGAAGCGAGTGATGCGTGTGATGCGAGTGAATTTTGTATCTACATCGGGTAGCAGTGTGGAGTAGTGGTTAAGGCTCTGGACTCCTGACCGGGGTGTTGTGGGTTCAATCCGAGGTGGGGGACACTGCTGCTGTACCCTTGAGCAAGGTACTTTACCTAGATTGCTCCAGTAAAAACCAAACTGTATAAATGGGTAATTGTATGTAAAAAATTATGTAATTGTATGTAAAAATAATGTGATATCTTATAACAATTGTAAGTCACCCTGGATAAGGGCGTCTGCTAAGAAATTAATAATAATAACTAAAGGCCATACCAAGCAATCCTTTATTAACAACTGAGATCTGCTGAAAGTATCAATTATTTTTTATTATTTTCTCCCAATTTGGAATGGCCAATTATTTTTAGGCTCAGCTCACCGCTACCACCCCTGCACTGACTCGGGAGGGCGAAGACGAACACACGCTGTCCTCCGAAGCGTGTGCCGTCAGCCGACCGCTTTTTTTCACACTGCGGATTCACCATGTAGCCACCCAAGAGCTACAGCGTCGGAGGACAACGCAGCTCTCGGGCAGCTTACAGGCAAGCCTGCAGGCGCCCGGCCAACCTACAGGGGTCGCTGGTGCACGGTCAGCCAAGGACACCCTGGCCGACCTAACCCTCCCTCCCCCCGGGCAGCACTCGGCCAATTGAGCGCCGTCCCCTGGAATCTCCCATCCTTAGTTGGCAAAGGAATAGCCTGGACTCGAACTCACGGCGTCCAGACTATAGGGCACATCCTGCACTCAACGTGGAGCGACCTTTACTGGATGCGCCACTCGGGAGCCCCCCTGATCTTTTTTTCTAATCATTTTTTTGTACATTTATTGTTTTGATTAGATGACGATATAACAAAAACAGCCATGATCTGCAATAAATACACCCAATGTCTACTTTTTAAATTATGATTGTGTTATTATATACTGCTATTTTAACAGCGTCGGTGAATTGAAGAAAGCACTTTACTTTTAAACAGAGGGCTGTATTTGCCCCCTAGAAGGAAATCTTTTGATTTATGAAAGGTTTTATTTTTTAAATTGTATCTACTGTATGATTTGTGACAGGGTAAATGACGTGGTGCAAAAGACTGAAAATGTCCAAACGTATTCTCCCAAAAACAAATCATTTAATAGTCCTTCTTTTTCTGTGCATTTCCTTTGTAATATTCATTATCTTCTTTCCAGTTCCGCAAATGCGACTCCAGAATTTGAAGGTCGAGGAGGGGAAGACCTTGGCACAGAGATTGCTAACACATTGTACAGAGTCTTCGATAATGGCCACAACATAGACCTCAAGTCCCTCTGCATTTGTCCCATGGAACACTGCTGGACCTTGTATGTAGATGTACTGGTAAGTGCCTGTGTATAAAGGCTATAGAAAGTCACTTTCTTTTAAACCTTTTTGTTAGTGCCACCGTACATCCATTAGAATGTTATACTGACCCCTTGTGAGAAGATATGAAATTGTTAGTTTTGTGTACTTGCTGTCATCAGTGAACCCGCTGCAAATTACTGCTTCTGCATTTTCAGATTATTACTTTTTTTAATTCTATAATGTACCAGGTTTACTAACTAATGTCCCCTCTCAGTGACACAGGATGCTTTAAAAAAAAATTCTTGAGATGGTTTTAGAAGTGACCACTAGGGGTGTGTCAACTACAAGTTAGTAAATGGATCATCTTGATACAAAACCATATCTGCAGAAAGGCAGCAATTTAAAGTTGCACATGTTGAGTTGTCATTTCTAAATAAAAAAAAAACAAAAAACTTGCTAGTGCTTTTTTACTAGGAAAATAACAGTACTGCAATAAAAAAATCTATTTTAGCAGGTTGAAATACCAATAACCGGAAGTAGAAATCTGTCGTTAACGTGTCTGTCTTTTTGGTTCCTAGCTGTTGCAGTGTGATGGAAACCTTTTTGATGCAATCTCCGTTGCAATCAAGGCTGCACTTTTTAACACAAGGTAAGAGAATGCACTCGTTCCACTTGAAGGTAGTTTGCTCCTAAACAGGCGATGTCCAGACATATTTTTCTGCACCTAACAGTGTCATGAATATTTAATAACACGAATAAAAGTTTTAGAATGCAGGTAATGGGTACTTGCAGTACTTGCTCATTATGTCAGCATTTTATATTTATCCAAACAAAAGTTTTATTTTAAAACTATAACAATACACCTACAACCGGAGGAAGTAACACTAAATAATGACTTTGGTGTATTTTTATGTTGAACATTGTTTGAGAGCTGAAAATAGGTAGGTTTTATCCTTCTTAATTTCCTATTTATTAAACCTCCACATGTCGCAAGCCTGGGTATCTTACTGGTTTACAGTACCTGATGCAGTACTGCCAGCAATGATTTAATTATGACCTTTGCTGGGCTCCAGCTATGAGAATTCAAACACCTTCTACCCTGTAAACTAATGCTCCATGAAATGATTATTTGGATTGATTGGGCTAATTTTAACAATCAAAGTGAAATAAGTCAAGAAACGGCAGCTTGGATTTGGGGTGATTTGCTGCTTGGATTTGGGGTGGTTTGCTGCTTGGATTTGGGGTGGTTTGCTGCTTGGATTTGGGGTGGTTTGCTGCTTGGATTTGGGGTGATTGCTGCTTGGATTTGGGGTGATTGCTGCTTGGATTTGGGGTGGTTTGCTGCTTGGATTTGGGGTGGTTTGCTGCTTGGATTTGGGGTGATTGCTGCTTGGATTTGGGGTGATTGCTGCTTGGATTTGGGGTGGTTTGCTGCTTGGATTTGGGGTGGTTTGCTGCTTGGATTTGGGGTGATTGCTGCTTGGATTTGGGGTGATTTGCTGCTTGGATTTGGGGTGATTTGCTGCTTGGATTTGGGGTGATTTGCTGCTTGGATTTGGGGTGATTTGCTGCTTGGATTTGGGGTGGTTTGCTGCTTGGATTTGGGGTGATTTGCTGCTTGGATTTGGGGTGATTTGCTGCTTGGATTTGGGGTGGTTTGCTGCTTGGATTTGGGGTGATTGCTGCTTGGATTTGGGGTGATTGCTGCTTGGATTTGGGGTGATTTGCTGCTTGGTATACATTCTAATCTGAATCTTAACTTCATTCAATTTGGGTTCCTGAGGAAAAAATCCAACACGGCAGTGGATCCCAGATTCCTGCCCGTTTTCAGCTTTTTTTTTTTTTTTTTTAATACTTCTCCTCGCATTCATCTCTGATTTGGGATGATTGCTGCTTTTCTTTGAATCTGTGGAGAACAGCAATCCACACAATTCCAAGCAGCTCTCTTCACTTGTTTAACTTGGACTGGTATATTAGCCCATTCAACAACAATGACCCTCACCTCTGGAGAGCTTGACCCGAATAATCCATTTGTGCAGCACTACTTCATACAGTGTTAAAGGACACAGAAATAAAGTGTGTGTTTCTTGGCAGGATCCCCAAAGTCCAGATGATTGAAGATGAGGAGGGTACGAAAGAAATTGAGCTGTCAGATGACCCGTATGACTGCATGAGACTCGATGTAGAAAACGTCCCCTGTATTGTGACTCTGTGCAAGGTACACCATTGCTTTAGATGCACCTAGACAAATAACGTTAGTGTTTTTAATCCTGTTTCAAGGGATTTCCATAAGGGAAGACAGGAGTAAAACCCCTTATTACCATTTACATAGACAGGCATCTTAGCATCTAAATGGATAAGCTTCATAATGGTCTTGATGACTAATTCACAAGCTTGCTGAAACATATCACAGAGTCTACTAACAACTGCTGACAATATTATGTGTTGTTTACTAGCTTTTGCTGGTAGCAATGTGCACTGAATTTTAAAGAAAGAGCGCAAAGATTTAGTCTGCAAACACACAATAGGATAAGTTGTGAGCTGTCCTGCACTTCTTTCAATTACTGATCCCTGCACTGCCATGTTTTAACAGATTGGTCACAGGCATGTCATTGACGCTACACTTCAAGAAAAGGCTTGCTCCATGGCAAGTCTGCTTGTTGCAGTGACCAGGAAGGGAACCATCACCTGTGTCAGAAAGGTTGGAGGAGGCAGTTTGGATCCGGAAAGCGTATTTGAAATGATAGAGGTAAAGTCATCTGTTTACCTTGCTAGTTATACCTGCTCGTACACAGCACCGACTACTTTTGATGCACTTTTAATGTCTGTCATAAAACTCCTTTTGAGACGGTGGCATGTAGGGGTGTAATACACAATGAATCACGATACTTTCTTTACATGATGGATTGTAATAGAACTATGTATCTTTTGTATTGTGATACAAGACCAAAAGCACAGCATAGCTCACTGACGTTCAAAATGCTCTATCATTAAATGATAATTTGATATTAATATGCATCAGGACCATGACATGTATCCTGATGCATTGTTTTGTGACCTGCATATCACGATATGTATGATATTGTAACATTAGTGCATCATTACACCAAAACAGTGGCAAAATAGTCAAGACCGGACGATCTCTGGGATAGACTGGGGTCTGGTTTGTTTGAATCATAACTACAGTTCTGTATGCAAATGAATGCATTGTCTTGCACTAACCCTACATCTAATCTGGGCCTGTAATCTACCTTCACAATCCCTTTTTTAGGAAGCCAACAGTATTGAAAGCAAGCATTGTACGGTGCATTCAATTACCTCTACAGCTGTTAAAAATAAGACAGTATCTAACTTCTTGAACACCGCCCCCTCTCTGCCCAACTTACTACTGTATTGCTATTACATTTGTCATGTGTGAAATTCAGTAGAAGTATGTGTAGAAAGCTTTTAGGATCTGTTGGTGCCCCTTTAAAAATAATTGTATTTTCTAAGAATATTGAGAACAGTTTTATATTCCTTTAAAAACAAAAGGATGTGTTTTCAATTAGAAACAAAATGATGTGTTTTGTACCTAAATGTAAGCATTAGTACTGCAGTTCTTTCCCCGCTGATCCTCACTGTTCTCTGCTGTCCCCTCCCTCCCCCCCCCCTCCCTTAAAGACAGGGAAACGGGTTGGCAAGGCGCTGCACACACCTCTACAGGAGATCCTTCAGAAAGAGGAGAGCCTGGGGAAGAAACGACACAAAGTTGGCTTCTTGGGATAATTTGCACTGGTTTTTTGTGCTGTAAATGGTCTTTGGTGATGCTTTTTTTTTTTTTTTTTATTCAAAGAAGGATTCCTGTTGCTCTTTTTATTTTATCCCAGGGCTATCCAGCTGATGACTCTTGAGCCATATATGGTTGAAGACCGAAACATATACAATCAAAATGCCAACACATTGATGTGTTTAAACCTCTCTTTAATGAGCAGAAACATACTGTTTATCTCTCGTTTTTAATCTCTTTGCTACTGTTCACTCAGATATGTTGTTTCATTAAACTAAACTTGTTTAACGATAGTCTTATTTTTGTTTGTTAGATAAATGTGTGAGAGAGAATGATATATGGGTCAGAATATATTACCACACAATAATATGTCTCGAGTTAGTTTTGAGCTACCTCAGAACTAACAAGAGACATTTGTGTGGCAATATATTCTGACCCATGTTATTATTTTATACATGACATATTTCTTGCCTTCTAGTTCTGTTTGTGTAAACTGAGGCGCGCTGCTATAGAAAATGCTGCATTCATGTTGGCTCAGGTTATGCTGCTATGCTTAGGAGAGAATTTTGTTCAGCCATCCTTGTTGCCATGGTTTTTTATATATATATATATATATATATATATATATATATACATACATATACACACACACAGTGCTCCCTCACTATAACGCGGGTCTCGGGGGACACACAATATGAGCATTATAACTGAAGAGCGTTATAAACGGGGGAGGGGTGAGACACATAAAAACACACACCTGACTAAAATACAAAATAAAATAACTGTCTCTATATAATGCACATAAAACTTTCCCACTCGTGGATCATTTTAATTAGGTGTTTTTAAACTATAAATAGCCTGGCTAAACAGCGATCGGGAGTTCAGTTCAAAACGACAGACAAGCAAACCAAGTGCGAGAAGGAGAGCGGGTCGGGCGAGGGGAAGAGGTAATGGACTCGCACCAGGTTCGGCTGCCGGAGTGGGGCTGAAGCACCTTGTCTCCCGGAGAAAGCTGCAGCTCCTCTCGAAGCAAAAAAGTAAATGCATTACGAAAGATACCCACGTAATAGGCATAATATTTATTTAGTTATAAAACAAATGCTGAATAAGATGTCCGTGTTATAAAGTGCCAGAGCAGATTTGCTTCAGTTCAGATCAGAAAAATTAAGAGACCACTGCAAAATTATCAGTTTCTCTGGTTTTACTATTTATTGGTATGTGTTTGGGTAAAATGAACATTTTTGTTTTATTCTATAAACTACTGACAACATTTCTCCCAAATTCCAAATAAAAATATTGTCATTTAGAGCATTTATTTGCAGAAAATGACAACTGGTCAAAATAACAAAAAAGATGCAGTGTTGTCAGACTTCGAATAATGCAAAGAAAATAAGTTCATATTCATTTTTAAACAACACAATACTAATGTTTTAACTTAGGAAGTCTGGAGATTGGGCTGGCCATGACAGGGTCTTGATCTGGTGGTCCTCCATCCACACCTTGATTGACCTGGCTGTGTGGCATGGAGCATTGTCCTGCTGGAAAAACCAATCCTCAGAGTTGGGGAACATTGTCAGAGCAGAAGGAAGCAAGTTTTCTTCCAGGACAACCTTGTACTTGGCTTGATTCATGCCAAAGCTGCCCGATTCCAGCCTTGCTGAAGCACCCCCAGATCATCACCGATCCTCCACCACATTTCACAGTGGGTGCGAGACACTGTGGCTTGTAGGCCTCTCCAGGTCTCCGTCTAACCATTAGATGACCAGGTGTTGGGCAAAGCTGAAAATTGGACTCATCTGGGGGTGCTTCAGCAAGGCTGGAATCGGGCAGATTTGTCTTTGTGAAGGACGCATGAATCAAGCCAAGTACAAGGTTGTCCTGGAAGAAAACTTGCTTCTTCCAAGAAAACTTGCTTGCTTCCTTTTGCTCTGACAATGTTCCCCAACTCTGAGGATTGGTTTTTCCAGCAGGACAATTCTCCGTGCCACACAGCCAGGTCAATCAAGGTGTGGATGGAGGACCACCAGATCAAGACCCTGTCATGGCCAGCCCAATCTCCAGACCTGAACCCCATTGAAAACCTCTGGAATGTGATCAAGAGGAAGATGGATGGTCACAAGCCATCAAACAAAGCCGAGCTGCTTGAATTTTTGCGCCAGGAGTGGCATAAAGTCACCCAACATCAATGTGAAAGACTGGTGGAGAGCATGCCAAGACGCATGAAAGCTGTGCTTGAAAATCAGGGTTATTCCACCAAATATTGATTTCTGAACTCTTCCTAAGTTAAAACATTAGTATTGTGTTGTTTAAAAAATGAATATGAACTTATTTTCTTTGCATTATTCGAGGTCTGACAACACTGCATCTTTTTTGTTATTTTGACCAGTTGTCATTTTTCTGCAAATAAATGCTCTAAATGACAATATTTTTATTTGGAATTTGGGAGAAATGTTGTCAGTAGTTATAAGGTGTTGTCAGTATAGAACAAAACAAAAATGTTCATTTTACCCAAACACATACCTATAAATAGTAAAACCAGAGAAACTGATAATTTTGCAGTGGTCTCTTAATTTTTTCCAGAGCTGTGTATATATATATATATATATATATATATATATATATATATATATATATATATATATATATATTACACACATATACACACAGTTGTAGTCAAAACTTTACATACTCCACTGGAAATTTATAATTTCTAGAAATTTCTCAAACAGAGTTTTAGGAAAAATAGCAGGTTTTGCTTTTGTGGATGAGGAAAAAGTTACAAGAAGTAAATCTCTACAGTTATTTATTTCAGTAATTTTATTTTTGCTAAACTCCAAAAAGGTTAATTCAAAAGTATTCATACGCTTAGAAAAGTCTAGAAAATGCTGGATTGTAGAACATTCTTAGAGAGTATAAAAGGGTTAGACATGGGATGATTGCTGTCATTACCAATAAATCAATATGGGAAAAAGTAAAGAGCTATCTGAAGACCTTAGGCAGAACATAATTTATTGTCATAAAGCTGGAAAAGGATGCAAGAAGATTTCCAAGCATTTGAGTATCCCAATTTCAACTGTTGTTTCTAGTACCAAGAAGTACAAGACTCATGGTACTGTCACAACACTCCCTTGGTCTGGAAGAAAGAAGTTTCTTTCACCAAGAACAAGTAGAAGAAGTGTCAGGAAGATTAATAACAATCCGAGATTGACTGCCAAAGATATTCCAAGTGAATTGGCTGCAAGTGGGACTGGGGTTTCCATTTCAACCATAGGTTGAGTATTGCATGGTGAAGGTCTCAATGGTCGCAGGGCAAGGAAAAAGCCACCCTTAGGAAAACGTCACAAGGACAATTGCTTAAAGTTTGCACAACGGCATTTGAATGATGGATATGAGTTCTGGGCAAAGGTTTTGTGGAGTGATGAAACAAGTCGAGCTATTTGGTCACGCTGATAGTTGGTACGTTTGGAGAAAGTCTGGTGAGGCGTACAAAGAAAAGAACACCATACCTACTGTCAAGTATGGAGGTGTTAATATCCTTCTATGGGGCTGTTTTTCCTCTTATGGTACAGGAAATTTAGTTCCAATACATGGTAAAATGGATTCCATAATATACCAAAAGATATTGGTCAATCATCTGAAACCCTTTGTTATAAAACTTGATTTAAAGTTCCATCCAGTTGCAGCAGTGTAGTTGCAGCAGTGTGGAGTAGTGGTTAGGGCTCTGGACTCTTGACCGGAGGGTTGTGGGTTCAATCCCAGGTGGGAGACACTGCTGCTGTACCCTTGAGCAAGGTACTTTACCTAGATTGCTCCAGTAAAAACCCAGCTGTATAAATGGGTAATTGTGTGTAAAAAATAATGTGATATCGTGTAACAATTGTAAGTCGCCCTGAATAAGGGCGTCTGCTAAGAAATAAATAATAATAATAATAACAGGACAACGATCCAAAGCACACATCAAAATTTACTTCAGAATGGTTAAAGAAGAATAAAATCAAGGTTCTGGAATGGCCTAGTCAAAGTCCCGATCCAAATCCGATTGAGAATCTTTGGTATGAGTTGAAGAAGACACCAGAGAAGTCCTCGGAATTTGAATGAACTGGAACAATTTTGCATTGAAGAATGGTCAAAAATCACTAAAGAATCATGCCAGAAGAAGTTCATTGACAAATATCATAATCGTTTAAAAGAGGTTATTATTGCTAAATTTTAAGAAAAATGTCTTCAAGCCCATCCTCTTCTCTGACTGATGAAAATTCAGCAGAACATGCAAAAGAATTTTCAACAAACTGCCATCTAATCAGATACATTTTCCAAATAAATATGTTTAAACTATTCTTGTCAAGATGAATTTTGATTACAGCCAGCAGGCACATTGAAATGAACTAATGGTAAAATTTAACAATGTAAGGATGCAATGTCTGTTTCTGACATATCCTTAAAAAACAAAGTTTGTTTAACATTGTGGCTTATCAGATAGCAATGATTTTACCCACCTTTGCATGCTTTGTCATGCCTGACCTTTACCCTCTAGCGTGTAAAAAGTGGTGTCTGGCAGTGGGTGAGATAAAATTACTTTTGGCCTCTTTAAAACTGGATGGATTTATTGGCCAGAAGTTTTTCATTACAGTGTTTTTCCACTTTCTGGGATAGTGAAAGATAAATGTGAGGGCTTGGCTCCCAGGCTCTGCATTCCCAGATTGGACCATGGAGCTGAGAGGAACCTGTCTGCTGCTCTGCTTCCTGTGTTTGGTGTACAGCACCCTCCAGCAAAACCCCCAAAAAACCAAACTGGGGCCAAAGAAAGGTAGGTGTGCAGTTACTGTTCCATTTTATTGATCATTTCTGTAGTCTTTCAGTGGCAGATAGAGAATTGTCTTAATGCACTGCACAACTGTTTATTGCACTGTTAATACTACAGTACTGTAGGATGATATCTATGATGTTTGTGCTGAAGTAGTCGCTTGCTAAGGGAACACAACCCCCCGGAAAGCAAGTGAAGTGTTCTCCAAGTCAGAGGTGACCACCGGACACAATATGCCAAGGCCAATCACGATATGAATCAAGAAATACAAATGCATTTATTACTTGTCATGAAGCACATGTATCAACTTAATAAGAGAAAAGGCAATAATAATAATAATAATAATAATAATAGTGTAACTGCCAAAACTTTGTCTGCGTAACATAACCTGAAAAGTTGTTGTGTAAGACTAGGCTTTTTGATGAATCAAAAAAAAAAACACACACACACACACAACAGCCTGTGATATGCATAGCTGATGCAACCCACACTGTAAGTTAGTAAATTTCAGTGGATTGGCCCAAAGTTCATGCATTTGTTGATTAAAAAGCTACTGTAACTGTAAATAATTTTAGAAATAGGCCTACTAGTTTATCAAAAACAAATTTAAACATAAATTGTTTTTTCTGTTTCCCTCTAAACTGTTGCTGCTAAGTCTTATCCTGCCCTGAAAGTGAATATAAGCCTTGGCTACCAAATATATGAGCCTTATAAATAAAACATCCAAATATTGAATCCAGGTCAGGTCACTAAATACATATTCATTCACAAATCGATTACTGGAACATGACCCTTTATGGATGAGGTCAAGACCTGAAGGGGAGGCACTGTTTTCATCATTCACTAGCAACTATTACAGCTATTTTGAGAGAGAGAGAGAGAGAGAGAGAGAGAGAGAGAGAGAGAGAGAGAGAGAGAGAGGTTTAGACTTTGTAAAACAAATAAGTCTCTGCATGTTTACAATAAACAGGTAGTAACCCCATTATTCAACTTTATGTTTTGTAAGGCACAACTACCCAATACCTTCACCAGGGGGATTTTACATATTCTTTCAGCAGAACTATATATTAGTATTTTACTAAAAAGTAGGAGTTTGATGTTAAGTACTGTATAACCTCTTGCATTAAGCATTGAGGTAAAGGGGGATTGATACTGGTGTAAAAGTGGTTAATGTTAATGTTGTACGGTACTGGATTTTCATAGCCTACAAAACAAAAATGATGTTGTTTATTTTTGTTACCTTGTACTGGATTTGTAGTGTCAACAATGTTAAATAATATTACCTATGGAATACAATTATGGAACCAAGTTAATTTCAATGTGGCTGCTGGCTGTAATCAAAATTCATCTTGACAAGAATAGTTTAAACATATTTATTCTACTGTACAAGTTTACGCTTTAAGGTTACATAGATAAATTAAGCCTGTACGAAACTATACGTGTGGGATAATTGGGTAATTAGGATATGACTTTCCCTGATGTTTTACATGCCAATTACATATGGTAAGCAGCTTTGTATTTTGTCATTTGATCCACCCCAACACTTCACTCAATTAATATATTTAGTGGCGTTTGCGAAGCAAGAGTCCCCATTTTAAATCTTCGACATACTTCTTCTTATTATTCTTTGGCACGCTACTCCTCTTACACCGTTTAAGCTAGAAACGCCGTTCAAACTTTAAAACGTGTGGACCGGTCTGGAATAGTGTGCTTGTGTACAACTTTTTGATATCTTTTATACTTTAATTATTAAACTTTTTTGTGCTTTTTTTGTCCATCTTTATTCACTTTATTCAACATTCTAATGCTCCCCATTGTTTAAAAACTCCCAGACTTCCAACATTCTAGTCACTGTAAACGATGTAACTTTTGACACAAATCAGCTACTTTGACCACTTTCCCAACAAGACAAAAAGTCAGAGCATATGGAATCTTCCTCTACTTCTCTGCTATTTAAATCTGAAATCAAAACAGAAATAACTTACCAATCAAGAGGTACAGCTGTTTTAGTAACCGCATCAACTAAATGTTCTCTAACTTTTTATAAACAACTGAAAGCATGCCCCACAACTTTACTTATAAAGTTACCATCTAGTTTTCATACACAAGTGTGAAAATTAAAAAATATTGTATTGTCCTTAGCAAGCAAGCACATTCACAAAATAAGAAACTGTACACAATAAATAAATTATGAACAGCAACAAAAAACAAGAACAAAACAAAAACTGATAACAAAAGCTATCAGGTGTTTAATAACAAACCTTATCTTGTCAAATACTTAAAAGGTTATGATGTAGGTCATATGTTACTTTAACAGTCTAGATACTGTGTACCTTACCACAAGTAGTATTCTGTAACTCTTTATGTAATCTCTTACTCAAGGACAGACCTATACAGTAGAATCACATTCTATTTGTAAATAGGCAGTCCCTTATGTGGTTGATTAATTGGTTACAAAAATGCACCCCCTAAAATGTACTCTGTTTATAAAAACTGAATTTCTCCTTTGCACAGTGGTGTGGGAACAATTTTTATAGTGGAGGTACTGGACAAAACTATATATGATGTAAGCTACGGAACCCGGGAAATACTGTGGGGGAAAGATATATATCTCGTGCATGTTTAATTAGAAGCTCTGGGGTTCTGTGCATGCTCTCAGATCAGTTGGTAGAAATCCCTTACCAGCTTACAGGTGGGGCCCTAGTAGAGACAGTTAATTTAGTAATGGCAGAGTGCTGTGCCAGTCAGTGAATATAGATTCTGGAAAATGAAGAAAAAAGAAAAAAACACATTTATAGAAAAAAACATAAACCACTTGAATGTTATTTTACTGCTGAGAGATAACTTTCCAGTATTGTTTTCTAACTTGTTTTTGTGCCAATAATTTTACAATTTAGCCATGGTGTGCATCTATACTAGGGTCACTGAGAGGTTTAATAATTATACAACTATGTATTCCAATTAGTTGCATACTTGACAATTATATAGTCCTGTTAACTTAAAAAAAGTGAAGCACATTTCTTATGAAATTGCACATGCAGTAGATTCCTGTTAATTGCCTATCAATTTTATACATTTAACCAGAAGATATAATTAAGGAACATATGTACAAGGGAAGTAATGTTAAAATTTTACAATGCATTAGTAAGACCTCATCTAGAATATTGTGTTCAGTTCTGGTCACCTAGTTACAAAAAGGATATTGCTGCTTTAGAAAGAGTGCAAAGAAGAGCAACCAGAATTATCCCGGGTTTAAAAGGCATGTCGTATGCAGACAGGCTAAAAGAACTGAATCTATTCAGTCTTGAACGAAGACTACACAGTGATCTGATTCAAGCATTCAAAATCCTAAAAGGTATTGACAATGTCAACCCAGGGGACTTATTCGGCCTAAAAAAAGAAACAAGGACCAGGGGTCACAAATGGAGATTAGATAAAGGGGCATTCAGAACAGAAAATAGGAGGCACTTTTTTACACAGAGAATTGTGAGGGTCTGTAACCAACTCCCCAGTAATGTTGTTGAAGCTGACACCCTGGGTGAGATCCTTCAAGAAGCTGCTTGATGAGATTCTGGGATCAATAAGCTACTAACAGCCAAACGAGAAAGATGGGCCGAATGGCCTCCTCTCCTTTGTAAACTTTATGTTCTTATATACAATTTTCATGTGCTACACAATTGTATGCAATTATTAGGTATACAATTAAATGTACCTATGATACACTGTATACACTACTGATAATTGCATACTCTTTTAATTAACAAGAATCTACTGTAATATGACTATGATATTCTCGACTGCTGAGATTTTGACATCATGGATGTACCCCTCAACAGCATACTGCAGCCCCTTTTGCCGACTCCGGGATGAGATTTTGTCAGTTTTCCAAAAGGACACTGTAATGTTTTGTATTAATTCGCAAAGTCGAACACTTGAATTTGGTGTGGCTGTCATTTTTATCTCGGTAGCTTGTCCGACGTAGCAACAGTATCTAGGGGTTAAAGTCGGATTTGCAATCGGTGAATTACAATCTGTAATGCATTTAGAACATTCAGCCACTGACAAGCACTGTGTGCTATAAATCACAGCTACAATTTTTAGGCCGACTTAAACTAAATTGAGTAAATACATGACCACCACCCCCTCATTTCTCAATAAACATTTGAGATCTAGTCTGTATATTTGTAAAGGTTATCAAAACACTTTAAGCTAAATTTGCTGTTGACCTTCACCTTCACCTTTTTGATTTCCGGATTAAAGACACCAAACTCTTTGACGCTGGATTCACATTTGGTATCCAAATGTCTCTTGGTTATACAGGAAGTCATATATCAACTTTAAAAATCTCTTACCTCAGAAATAACTTGAGATACTCCATATTGGTAGTCATATAAAACCTAAAATCAAATCATATTGCTGTCATGTGACTTTTTGGTAAGAGAGACCACAACACTATATTCGCTTCAAATGTTGTACACAACTGTATTCTGCAAATATTTTGGTCAAATTTAAGTATTGAGCATTCCAGTAAATAGTAGTTTATTTTTCAACAGTTTATATATTTATTTTAACATCTATGTATGTTAAGGGTTTCATTTTATCATTTTTAACAAAATGAAATAGCTTTATTCTGTGCCAACGTAGAAACTTTTCCTTTACAATATGTTCACAGCGTTTGGTGTGATGTTGTAACACTAGACAGCCTCCCTCATGTGCTCCACAAATGTTTGTATAGGATACTCAAATGCACTTATAAAAAACTTTATTTAAAACAAGAAAAAACACACAACTAACAACAATATGACAAATATACAAATGTGTTTGTTTTTTTTAACATAGAAAATAGATGAATATATAACAAAGTGAAACTACATCAAAATGTTCACTGGGAAGGGAACGCTAATTCCATCTCAGAACATAGGAATGATAACAATACCGGTTTAAAAAGAAAAAAACATGGAGGCCAGTTGTTAATACAAATGACCATATTGAACTGCACAAGGAAACAAGATGATATGGTAATTAAGATCATATACGCTATGTATTTAGGGTAGGTATTCAAGGGTGAGTGCTTTCAGCCATCATATTGAAGATTGTATGCCCTAGTATTGGGGCCACAATGCCCCAAAACAGTGTCATAGCTATGAGAGTTTTTCAAAACACAGCCATCAACAATATAGTTATAACAACCACCCATGATTCCACAACGGACCTGAGAACAGGGAAGCCACTGCATAAAAGGCAAACGTTTCCACAATAAGTCTTTTGCAATATAATTCTATTCTCTAGTCTCAGCCACTAACTCATTGTGTGACCCTGAGCAAGTCACTTAACCTCCTTGTGCTCCGTCTTTCGGGTGAGACGTAGTTGTAAGTGACTCTGCAGCTGATGCATAGTTCACACACCCTAGTTTCTGTAAGTCGCCTTGGATAAAGGCGTCTTCTAAATATACAAATAATAATAATAACTAAAAGTCATATTTAACAGCCTTTGTAAACAGTGATAATACAAAGCTGCATTTGGCCCATCTGACCCAAGGACACACCTTTCCCTGAGGCTGACCGAGTTTCCTGCACTGCTGCTTAAGACTCAAAAGAATGGATTCTATAAAATAATAACAATAATAAAATAATAATAAAAACAGTGTTGCTTCTATACATACATTTAAATCATATTTTAAAAAATTCAGTGAATGGTGGTTAATGAAACAAGGTAGCCACTTTACCAACACAGAATTCTGTTCAGTTAGAACAGCACCATAATATAGGAGTGTGACAAATAAAGCAGTGCTGTACTATCCAGGCTCTAAATAGTGAAGATATTAGACATCTTTGGATGTCCAGCATCATTTTGACTCCTCCTTATTCTGGTCCATTTCTTCGTCAGCAGGAGGCAGTGGCAGCTCATCCTCATTGCCTGGTGTTTCTGCCTCTTGCTCGTGTTGTTGAAACGTGTACAACTTACTGTCCACCACTGCCTGCATGCTGGCTTCCCGGTTAAAAATGGGAATGGGTGGTTCGTCTCCAACTGGACCTAAGAAAGGCCTGTAGACATCCACCTCTGGACCGACCGCCTTGGACTTGCCCCGGTTAAAGAGAGGGGGGGGAGTGGGGGGCCTGTCTCCAACAGGGCCTTCAAAAGGCCGGTAGACGTCCACCTCTGGGAGGGGTGTCATGCCAGGCCCTCTCAGCAGCTGCCCGTACATCATGGTCTCGTCTATGTCAGCGTATACGTGAGAGTCATTGTCTCGCCTTCCTTTTGAGAACAGCGGGTGCCCGGGAAAAAAGGTGTTCACATTTGGATTATAGATTGATGTCTGGATTTTTTTTTTCTTCTTTCTATGTGAAGCAAAACCAATAGTAAACAAATTAGTTTTTTTTATTAAACAGTGTAGTTATTTACAACTTGGTCTACTTGACTGAGGGCTAGTATGGACAGTTGCTTTGTATCCAAGGCTAGGCAGCCGAAACCTTGCTACAATAGCAATACGTTGACTGACATGTTGAGTTGTCAGTATGACAGACCTATGCCGTATTGCGTACACTTCAATTAACAGGGAGTTTTGATTGATGTATTGTTGGCCTGTCATCCAAATGACATATCAAACAAAATGGGTGAATTGCATCCTACCACTTAAACTGGTTTAACTGAGGTTTAAACCTGAAAAAAAAAAAAAACAAAAAAACAACAGTCTCTGAACTCAGTTGCAACATACCAGTTTAGACAACATGGTATCAAAAGGCTTTTTCAACTTCAAACTATCAGCAGCGACTTAATTTAAACCAATTCTTCGGTCTAATCTAGACCATGTAGCAGCAGGTTTAACTGTGGGTTTCTACCTTTGAAGAGACAGTGTTTCCACCTGGAAAGGCACTTTCACATATAGAAATATATTACAACGTCAGGTAAGATGTTCATAAAACATATTCATGTGCCATTTTTATTTGATATAAAAAATTGGAGATTTAATTTTTTTTTTACATAAATAGCTATTGTTTAAGTGGTTTTGCGAACAATAGGTACTACAGCGCATGCTGTGCTTTAATTATTTAATAGATTTTTATATTCTTAAAATTAGATTTTTGTGAAAAAGAGTTATATATATTAACAGTATCTCCCCAAATGTCCATCTGCTTTATTTAAAAGCTGTTTATAAAAATCAATAGGGGCAGGCAGTGCTCCAGATAAGGTTTTGGGTCTGGGAGTAACTTAACCTCTAATTTTAACATAGAGAGTAAAATGTATTTTCAGGGGGTAAAATACAACATTACCTTGAAGTAAGATAACGGTCTAAGTATGTGGTATGTTGCAATTTACCTAATAGGTTTCTGACAGAGTTTTGTCATTCCAATTATTTGACCCTCAACTGTCTTAATAGCATGTTTTATTCCTGTTAGCTCAGCCATTTGTGTTACATACATACTTAGTTACATACTATGTCATTAAAAATGTAGAAAGTACTTACTTTTTCATAACACAGCTGATAATTACAATAAAAGCCACAATAACCAAAACAGCTGAAAGAGTTCCAATGGCGATTTTCATGATGAGGTCTAATTTAAAAAAAAAGTAAAACAAAATTAGTGTCATATGATAAAACAGTAGCTTCAAGCATCAATGAGTTCCTTTTTGACACTGTTTTATGATGTTTGCAACCATTCTGACTGGTTGTAGATTATGTTTAATAATCTAGAACCAGTCAGATAAAATATTCTTTTTATTTTTTGGCTTTCAACTTTCTCTGGAGCTTGTCAGGAGAACCCTAAATTATCTTTCAATCTGCCAGCCCCTACATTTATAGTTTGAAAGAATAGGTAGGACCAGCAGAGTTGAAAGGTCACATGACTTGACATGAATGAGGAAAGCTCTTCACTTTCAGCACTTAGAATTCTACAGATTTGTAAAGTTTCATAAATTGAAGGGCAGCGGCATTATGATTCTCCACTGCTTAGATTCAGACTTGATATTGAAACATTTGCGTAAGTCAGGGGTGTAATTTGATATTTTATTCGTTGGTTACTTATTTTAGATTATTTTTTGTGAAATATTGAATGAAAACATGCAACATACTGTAGCTAACATATGCTATGATAAACTGGCTCACTGAATGCTCATTGTACACAAAATGTTATTTTAAATAATGCGATACGGATGGGGCAAGCAAGCCAGATTTAAAAATAATAATAATGGTAAGTATGTTATCCACTTGTGTTATCCCACTGGAGTGGGGTAACAAAAATGTATCCCACGCTAGATATACCCACGCTTATGGTATAAATAATTGCATTAAAACTGAATAATGAATCAGAACAGTTGGATACCGTTTCGCTTCTCTATTAGCGTGACCCGACACATCACTTTGAAAGTCTTCTTGGTGGCCTCAGGCTTGCAATTGGACATGTTGAGCCAGAAGTCCTCCGTCATGGTCTGGTGCTCGGGCAACAGCTCGTCCTCCCTGCGACTGAGCTCCTCCTCCACAGAGCTCTGCCCCTTGATGGAGACGCTGGTGTGGGACTGCCGGCACTCCGGCTGGGTGGCATTGAGGAAGCTGACCTGAACCATGTGGCCCGGCGGCACTGAAACCTTCCAAGACACTGAGGACAAGGGGGCCATCCCCTCAGGCCATTTAGGGGTCACCAGGTAGCTCATGACGCCCAGTTCAGGGGAAACAGTGAATATATAGCTCTCTGAATGAATTTTGTAGAAGGAAACATGAGTTAATTAATTGTATGCTGTATGACATGTTGTTGTTACACTACTACTACTGTATGCAGTGACAAGCATGACCTGCTAATCTGCCCAGCCTTTCACATGATACAGTGCTGTCTTGTTGCTACTAATAATGGTACAGTCAGGGTTTTTAATCCCAACTGTTAAAATTCAATTCAAACCTTTATTTAACCAGGTAAAGACATTGAGAACAAGTTTAAAATGCCGACCTGGCCAAGAGGGAACATAAATACAACAGACAACAATACATAGACAGTTAGAAACATTACAGCAATACAAAATTAATAATAAATAAATAAATGAATGACAAGCACATGAAACAGGGAAAAGATGTTTCAATAAGCTTTTCATTAAATGTGCAGCATTCACACATGCTACAAATGAAGGGGGACATAGAATTTAATGTAAAAACCTTGGGTTTTTGTTTGGAATCCATCTGAAGTTCTCATGTATTATTTGAAATACTGTACAGGAAAAAATCCAACAGTGTAGACATTTTTTGCTCTTTAAGGGTACTGGAACAATTCTCACAAACGGTAAAACAAACAAAAAAAAATGTATGTATATGTGTGTTTTTCCAGAATGACGTTGCATAATAAATTACCTGTGATTTCTTTTTCGAAGGTAACATTGAAAAAGGGTTCCAGTATTTGGCTGTGGTTGCCGATGGCTAACAGTACCACAGAGATATTGGAGTGGATCTGGACTTTCTCGATGGATCCCTGAGGGCAGAACTTGCCCAGTTCAGACTCGTCCTCCTCCACCAGTCTGTAGTAGAAGCCCTCCCTGCATTTGTCCCCAGGCAGGAGGTACTTCAGCTTAGCTTTGCCAGGGCTCAGCACCACAGTGCTGGCGGTGGGAGCCCTCAGCTGCCAGGTAAGGCTTTCCAGGGGGACATGCAGTTTGGCAAGGGAAATTGGCACTTCGAGGGGCATCTCCTTTACAGGGCACTCCTCCCAGTTATAACAACCTGGAAAACAAGAGGATGAACTTACGGCATAAGAAACACTTTCTGAAGCACCTGAGATTTGACAAGATCAGTTGTCATGGCAGTAATGCCCATCCCAAGCTTCATTACAATTGGAAGAGCTGTTCTCAAGATACTGATATAAAAGTGCAGATGTGGCATACAAAACTATAGTTGTACTTATGCCTTAAAGGGATAAAGGTGAATACTGTAAACATGTTTGCCATCATTCGGTTGTTTGAAGGGTATGATATTAGAGAAAGATGATGCATAGTTCCTGCCTATGTCTTTGGTGACCGCCATGCCAAGTTCCTCCAGGTTGCAGTCCTTGAAGATGACTTTGGTCTTCTTTCCAGACTGTAGCGTGATCTCCGGCTGGCAAGCAGTACCAACACAGATCTGGCAGTTTGGATTCACTTTCTTCTGCTTTATCGTAACATTGATCCCTTTTTCTTTTTGCAAGTCAATCCAAAAATGATCTGGAAAAGGAAAGCTTTTCACATTACCAAGAGCTCTTTAAAATATATGTATCTCTTGTGGGGACATTCCTTTATCTGTAGTACCATAATTTGGGACCTGAAACACTGAAATGGGATAGTAGGATAAATTGTTAAGGGCAAACCTTTTTTCTGTCAATTTTGTACCTTTTTACATTTGACCATGTTCTGAATTCTGTACAGTTTGACAATAATATTCAAGTTCTAAGCTTTTAAAATGATATATGGTCTTATGGCGATTAGATTTGAATGACTTGACTCTTAAAAAAAACAAGTGTGTGCATTTTCTTTAAAAATTCCAAAACAAAACCTGGCTCAGAATTCCAGCATAGCAGTCTAAACCCGGCCTTGAAAGGATTAGAAGCTAACAAAAGTCTAAAACAGTTTAACTGTATGAAGATGCCAGGAAGAGGATACTGACTCAGCAAATTAGCAGTCCAGGAACGCCCCAGAAGTTTTGCAACAATGCAGTTCTCTTAGCATTTTCAACACAGGTGAGTCATACACCTGTGTTTTTTATCATCATTACCTTTTAATAAACTGTTGAGAAATGGTTCAACATCAAAAGGAAAATTACTTCTATAAAATGGATGTTTGAATGGGCATTTTCCCACCTTTAGGCATGAGTTACACACCTCGTTTTTTGATCCACTTGAGGTGGAATGACCCAAATACTTTAGAACATGACACAAAGCCTTCCACTAGTTACGTATCAATACAATTATATTATAATGAAATACTATTTCTTGTCACTGGTACTCACATCTTTTAGTAACACACTTCTAAATAAAACTAAAGTGTGACCAAGATAGTTACAAGTAGGTCACTGCTCAGTCTGACAAGAAACCAAGGTTTAAGATTTTGTAATCCTCACTGCCGTAACATTCTCACCATTGATATTTTTGTTTAGACTATATTTTCACTTGGAACACAGGTGAAACCCACTCCTCTTGCCACATCTTTTTGATTAATTACCCTCGTAATTAGTTTCCTGTAATTATTACCTGTAACTTTTACCCCTCCCCTCCATCAGCCCCAAGGTATGCTTTTTTTTACTCTCTCATGGATAACTGGCATATTCCTGCTGTCTAGTCAATCACTTCATTTCACCTGCTGAACTCAAGGAATGGACGTTACCAAGCTTTCTGAACCCTAGAAGAGTGACCCGTGCTGGAAAGTATCCACCTGGACTCATTGGTGCCTGACCAGAAGGAGGTCTCGAAACTGTGATGAGTTGAACTATCCCCAACCAATGCAATGCTCCCTCTAGGCCCCCAGCCAACCATGCTTACATGACTCACTCTGCACACTAAGCAATGGTGCTTTTATACCCCCCTTCCCCACCCATAAACATTTGAAGAGGAAAAATCTAAAAGTGGTCTTGATTTAATACATTTATTACTATTTATTAGTGTTTCAAAGTAAATATGCCCGATAGTAATTTATCTTCTTGGGTGAGAAGGCGTCTCCACAGTACTAAAACAGAAAGTGGAATACCTACTTTGTTGGCTGTCATTAAAGGCTTCAACTCGAAACTCCAAGGACAGTTTCCCAGGGTCTGACTTGTCCATTTTGCAGTTCTCCAGCTGCATTTCGAAATTCCCACGGATGGAGGATGGCTGCTGATCAGTCAAACTCTTCCCAATGGTGGACTGGTATCCAGCCACTGCATATTCCACCCTCTCACTCTTCTTGTTGCAGTTCGGCTGGGTGTAGTTCAGGAAAAGCACGCTGGCTTTGTTGTTCTCAGGGACTGTAAACATCCAGGACATTAGGTCGTCATCTGAGAAACTCAGTGGGTAGTTTGGGGAGAGCAGGTTCACGGAAGACCCCGGCAATAACTTCACTTCAATTATGCAGCATTCTGGAAGAAGACAACTCATTTCAGGATTGAGAATGACAGATAGAAGTTCATTCATTAGGTTTGACCAATAAAGAACTACAAGTAGGACAATTTGGTCACTTGCAGTTGTATATTACAAGAAATTGGTCATAGAGCTTACAAAATCAGTTACTATTCCTTGACCTTAAAAACAGGGGGTGGAAATCAAAGTATTTTGAACCCAAGTTGACAACTACATTACACTGGATACTAGTACTTCTGGATTCTGATGCTGAAATAATCAGCCTAATTGGCTTTGAATTTGCTTTTGTCCTGGTCTGGAGAACCATTAGTGCCAGAATTCAACTGCCTGCTGCATTCCACTCAATTTATGCAACAATATTACTTTTTAACTCTGCCAATCCCACCTCTTATTACCCTATATCAGGGTTTCCCAATCCTGGTCCTGGGGACCCCTGTGTCTGCTGGTTTCCATTCCAACTGAGCTCTCAATTACTTAATTAAACCTTGAATTGAACTAATAATATCCTTAATTAGACCTTTTTAATTGTTCTTAGCTCCTAAAAAAATGCCAATTTCAAGTTACTTATAAAATTGTATAGTTAACTTGAAATCTCCAACTGTTTAAAAGCTGAAAACAATTAAAACTGTCTAATCAAGCTAAGGGTTCAATTAAGTAATTGACAAGAAACTACTCAAACGCTAAGCACACGAAAATACTATCAGCAGTAAAATGTGAACTGTGGAAATTCAAAATAATTTCCCATCTTAATTGCATTATCTTGAACAAAGAAAATGTAAATTATACATTCCATTTAACTATTTCACTGACCTAGATGTCTACCTGTCACACTCTACATTGTGAACACGATAACCACTCTACAACAAACTTTTATTTTATATTACACTCCTAGCCTCACTCTACCATTGCGCTTCTTATGGAATTATGAGGACCCTCTGTATGTTCCTGCACTGGTTTGAGAATATATTGTGAAACAGTAATGGTGCTAAAAGCACTATACAAATAAGGAGCACTCTTAAAAAAATAAAAACCAAAAACCAGGATTGGGAAACCCTGCCCTATATTATACAGTCAACATTTGGTCTGCTAGTTCAGCACATGTCTACTGTATATACTACCAAAGCAATAAGCTCAATTTTTGACTTGCTAACAAAAAGTAAATGAATACTGGACTTACTTTTTATTGGGGGACCAATGGCCATACTGAAACCAGGTTCATCTACTTCCTCTTTCCCTGACATCTGCAGAGATACCCTCGCTCCTTTATCCACTTGGATTTTGGAAACTGGACCCCTCCTGCAGAAAGTGCCGATGCTTTGTATTTCAGCAGTCAGGTAAGTGAGGATGCTGTAAGTCAGGTGATCTGGACAGCTCTCCGACGGTTTAATCTGCCTCAGCCCTGACCCCAAGAAATCCAGTACTAGAGCTTTGTTCTCAGAAAAATTGATATCCCAGATTAAAGTATTGTTGAACTTCGGGAATGCCAAAGACAGTAGTTCTTTAACTTCAGTGGAGCAAAAGTTGGAAATGCAAACTGTGAAAATAAAGGGAGGAATTTTAAACAGGGTAACTTTTTGAGTGCGTGTGTGTCAGCGTGGAACTGCTTGTTCATATTACAACATATCTTGAAATATTTATTATTACAATGCTGTTTGGTTGCTTGGTAAAAGTAGAGATTGAATGTCTTACCAGGTTAAAAAACATGATTTTAAAGGAAACTCTAGTTAGGTGTTCATGCTTTATACATTGACAACACCTCTACTCACCAGTGTTTTTGCTGATTTCAATGGTGAAGAATTTATGGGGCTCTGGACAGCTGAAGCTGTAAGTCCTATTTTCTCTGGGTTGGAGGCGGAGCTCAGATGAACAGGTTAATTGCTTGTCTTTCAGAACGCAGACACTGCAATTGGCCTTTGGAAATGAGGATGTAATGGTTATCGTGGTGTTTTCTCCTGTGGATAATGTGGCAGTTTGACACTCTAAAAAAGAAAAAGTAAAAGAAAGAAGTATAAAAAATAGACTTACTTTAAATGTTCAAATCACCACATATATAAAAGTACAGATTTATTGCAAAAATATTTGGCTAATGTTAGTAGGCAAAAAAGTACTAAAATCTGTAAAATAAAAGATAAAGTGTAACAGCACGTCTTGACATTCACACTAGCCCTCCTGGGTCAAACGACACTCATGTGGTTCATACAAAAAAAAAATCCTTCATGATGAACGATTAATGGCTCTGTGTAGGCAGATTTTTCCAGCAATCTTCTTGCTTCATTAAATTATGGCAATATTATAATGCTGCTGCTAAATAGAGTTTTAGAGCTCCCTAAATTTTAGAGCTCCCTAAAGTATCACTTCTTAAAGTGCTTGTAAGTAACAAAACAATTCCCCAAAACATCCCAGCCAAGTGCTTCCATTCACTATAGTCTCAAATGTGAATCTGTGAAAGAAACACATGTTAAAACAAACACTATATGCTACAAACCAACCGCTTCTCATTCGTATCTGTAAAATGACTCCTCACCCCCAATGGCTTGGCGTGACTATTCCACATTTTTAAAACAGACGCATTTGCAGCGACGAGCCACACTTTCTCCAAAAGTGAGGGATGTTTTTTTTGGGTTTTTTTTGTTAGTTAATTGTGGTCTTCCAGACGAGATCATCACTGAATCAGCATTTCTAATATAAACAGAAAGGATGCTTTCTATAATAATAGTAAACAACAAGCACATGACAGAAAATTGTGCAAAGAAACTTTTACATTTTACAGCAAGACCCATCTACGGTACTTATTTTCAAGACTCCCCCACTGATATTAATAAAAGAGAATATGTAGTCCACAGCGAGATTCCTCCTTCTGGGGAACTTTTAAAAGGCATGTTTCCATGCAATAGACCATGATGCACTACCTGTAAATATATTAACACCCAAACAGATCAGAGGCAATAAATCATCATTCAACATCCATGAACCGTTTACATGCACCTCTAAATAAATTGTATAGTGCATTAAACTGTACATTTGGCAGACCACTTTGTTGAACATTTACAAAGCATTTGAATCAACACCACTACATTTCCAGTAGCCCAACATGTCAACAATTCTAATCACACTGTAGACCTCACCATCTGTGGGATCAGTCAGTGCTGTGGAACAAATGCTGCTCGGAAACAAAGTGAACGCGAGTTTATCTTCAAACTAGGAATTTTGGAACCTCTTGAAATGAACATTCTATTCCGATATAATCATGACATCATCTCCCCACACTTTTCTTTCTACAGTTCAAGGGCTTTCGTCTGAAACCTATCCTGAGACCAAACCTATCCTGCTTGATGGGTAAGATTCATGGAATTATTTTTCTAGCTACAAGCACTTTTTAAAAGGGCAATGCAAAAATATTAAGCACAGATATTCCTAATTTAAGATGAGGGCATGTCAGATGCAGTGATAACATATAGATTGAAGAAGAGTTAAAAGCATATGTATTCTTAATTAATGGATTGGAAAGAAACTACTCAAACGCTAAGCACACGAAAATACTATCAGCAGTGAAATGTGAACTGTGGAAATTCAAAATCATTTCCCATCTTAATTGCATTATCTTGAACAAACAAAATGTAAATTATACATTCCATTTAACTATTTCACTGACCTAGATGTCTACCTGTCACACTCTACATTGTGAACACGATAACCACTCTACAATAAACTTTTATTTTATATTACACTCCTAGCCTCACTCTACCATTGCGCTTCTTATGGAATTATGAGGACCCTCTGTATGTTCCTGCACTGGTTTGAGAATATATTGTGAAACAGTAATGGTGCTAAAAGCACTATACAAATAAGGAGCACTCTTAAAAAAATAAAAACCAAAAAAAACAACTTGTATAGTTTTAAAACTATTTTTAATCTGTGTGGACCAGTTCTGAGTAAAGACACTACAAAGTGCAAAGCTACTTTTGAGGGTCAATTTGCTGCCACAGAAAATGTTTAGAACAGTAGTTTATGTCTTACGAGGCAGAACTAGAACACAGGTATATTTTCAATGCAAACTGAAGTATTGTCAAGCAGTTTAGCATGGTACAGCCTTTCAGTTTCATTTGGATACAGCTGTGTCAGTCATTTCATTTCAGAAACTGCCAAGCTGTGTACTGAAGAAGCTGGGAAAGGGCAAACCTATTTGCAGCATCATTTAAGGGTTCCAGAAGATACACGAGTGTCAGAGGGTTTGGGGTCTGACCCTCAAGATTACGGTCACTTGAGAAGTCTGGGAAGGGAGATTGTCAAAGAAAAAGTGGTGCTAGTACAGTAGCTCCGGAGGCACACTTCTCATCGAGCTGGTGGTCAACCAATGCCCTGGCATAGTTAGGAAGCACTTTACAACACAGATGACATTAAAGACATTAATCCGAGCATTCATTCCTAGTGTCCTGGCTACATCACAAGATACAAGAGAACTGTGGCCTGGACAACTTCACTGGCTTATTCTTAGTCTTTAATCTTCAATTACTCAAATTTCCCCAGTTCCCCAAGTCACTGCTGTAACCTGTTCACACAGTACCTGACTATAAACAATATTGACTGTTCGGTTGACATGGGTAGATCGTGGAGGTTTGGATGGTTGTTATCAGTAACGTGGTGGGAAAATGAGGAAATTGATAAAAAAACAGTACTGCGATTAAAAATAATGTGATTTGCAAATGCCACAGCAAAAACTAAATCCACAAGTTAGGTAACGAAGTTTAAAAAAACACTTGTCGTTTTCATGCTCATTAAGCCACTGTGCTGCACACTGTGCACTCTTACTTGTTGCTAAAGGGTTCTTTACTGGTTCCCTAGGGAACGCATTTTATTTTACAGGCCCTGTCTTTTTTTTTTTTTTTTAAAGTAAACAACCATTACACTGTTACACTGCAATATAAGCCTCCATATTTGTTTTGGAAGGATTATATACTTATTAACCTGGGTTTGTAACATTTAATGCTTAGTTATGTGGCCTTTATTTCTCACTGTGTTTTTTTGCCACAAAAAAGTTTTACAGCTGAGCCATGTTTAAAACACCCGTCTGCTGAATCTTACCGTACAGTACTTCTTTCTGTACTTAATTAAAACCAATGTGGCAGTGAAAAGGTTACTTTCTACTGAACTCTACCTGTAGTACATTTAAAAAATCACAGAATACAGCTTGTAAGACACTGAAAGCGAGTAGTCTGTACCATTAATATATTCAGAGGATAAAAGAAAATGGCTATGAAATGGCTAATGTTCACCACGTGAAATGGAACTTTAGGAAAATCTTAGAATTTTTCCAAAAATGCTGACATCAGAAGCAGACTCTGACAAAATGTAATTACTCACCTTAGTACAAGTGATAATAGGCACGTTTGACTAATTTACTGTATCCTATACTGTACACACAGCTAGGAATTGCACTGGTAATAATCTCTAGAGGATCGCAAGAGGATCATAATCTACAACTTAATAACTGGCTCATGGATTTCCAACGTTGTAAAAATGTTATTTTTCTATGCGTCTTAAATAAATAATAATAATAATAATAATAATAATAATAATAATATTTTTCATTCCTATATCGATCACTGTCTGTGTGCAGAAGCCAGGTACTACTAAGCTTTACATACTCTATTTTTCATAGCATTCCATCAACCGAGAGAGGCAGCTCAAGTCATTTTAAGGTAAATGATATTTTATTACAAGTCTCCCAACATGTATGTGTGTTTACTGTTTATATTGAAAAACACATATTCGTGTCAAACAGGATTATATTCTTGCAGGCCTAGTTAGTTTAGGTTATATTACTAAAATAGTTGAAAACATCTAGAAAAAACAGGGTTAATACAGTCAGCACTCACATATCCAACCCTATAAAATGTTGACTTCAGTGACGGTTAAAACGAGTGTGACGCATATCTGATTATTTTATTTTGGCCCGTTCCAACCCTTGTCTGTTTTTACATAGCTGAAAGGACTGTGGTTCAAAATACATAACCTTCCATTTAGATGTACTGTAGTTGGTTACTATATACAGAAGTATTTTAATTCAGAAAGATATGATTCTGAAAGTATCAAAAGACAACTGTAGACACGTGGACTGTTCAGTATATCCTTTTAAATCCCATATGTATTAATTTGTAGCAGTATGTACATTTCCACATTACGACCCAATAACAAAATTAAATTATAATGTTACCCATGCACAGAGTTGCATAAAACGTAAAAAGGCAGTGCAGTTTATCAAAAGTTTCAGAAAAAAAACACCACAATATCCAGAATTGAAACAGTATTCAAAACTGCATGTGCTGCTCAATAAGTCTAATTTCACAGTGCACTTTTACAGTAAAGAAAAATGCACAAAAGCAAGATCACAGATTTAAAAATGAATAATACATCAGAGTATCTAAAACTGTTTAATGATTAACCGTTTCACATTTCCATAACTGAACTCGCTCTTCTCGTTTGTTTATTATCTCTGCTGCCCTGGACACACTGTCCTGACACACAGCCATGTGCATGGACAGATTTGCGCTTACGAAAAAAAAAATATTAATAATTGTGGAGTGTGATGGATAATCAAATATATATATATTTATATATATATATATATACACACACACACACACACACTACCGGTCAAAAGTTTTAGAACACCCCCATTTTTCCAGTTTTTATTGAAATTTAAGCAGTTCAAGTCCAGTGAATAACCTGAAATGGTACAAAGGTAAGCGGTAAACTGCCAGTGGTTAAAGAAAAAGGTTTAGGTTACCAAAAACTGAAAAATAATGTACATTTCAGAGTTATACAAAAAGGCCTTTTTCAGGGAACAAGTAATGGGTTAACAACTTACAGCTGTTCTGCAGCAATGGAAGTAAATTAAGCCTTGAAAGTTGATGCTAACAATTCCTACAGGTGTCCCAACTTTTGTTGATTACTTACAAACCCTCTGTCTGTATAAAAGCAGTGTTGGAACAGACTGTGTTACTACACCCTCTTAAGCATTATTTGGACAGTATTGTACTGCAGGAAGTAGTATATTGATCTCATAATGGTGAGAAAAAGGCAATTAACAAAGGAAGACAGACAGACCATTATAACCCTTAAAAGTGTAGGTCTTTCCTTTAGAGAAATTGCAAAGAAAGCCAAGGTGTCAGTGAGTACAGTTTCCTACACCATCAAAAGGCACTTGGAAACTGGAGGAAACTGACAGGAAGAGGTCTGGCAGGCCCAAAGCCACAACAGAATCAGAAGACAAGTTTCTGAGAGTCAACAGCTTTCGTGATAAGCGGCTCACAGGACAACAGCTTCAAGCACAGCTTAACACTGGCCGAAGTAAGCAAGTATCAGTTTTATGTGAAGAGAAGACTTCGAGCTGCAGGATTGACAGGTCGAGTGGCAGTAAGATAGCCATTGCTAAGATGGCAAAATAAGAAAAAGAGGCTTGCCTGGGCCATGACGCACCGCCAGTGGACTACTGAAGACTGGAAGAACGTCTTATGGACCGATGAATCAAAATTTGAAATCTTCGGTTCATCACGCAGGGTTTTTGTACGCCGTCGAGTAGGCGAAAGGATGGTTCCTCGGTGTGTGACACCAACTGTCAAACATGGAGGAGGAAGCGTGATGGTCTGGGGCTCTTTTGCTGGATCCAGAGTAGGTGACTTGCACAGAGTGAGTGGCACCCTGAACCAAAACTGCTACCACAGCATTTTGCAGCGCCATGCAATACCCTCTGGTATACGCCTAGTTGGTCAGGGGTTCATCCTGCGCAAGATAATGACCCAAAACAGAACTACCTTAGAAGAAAAGAACAAGATGGTAGGCTTCAAATCATGGAATGGCCAGCACAGTCTCCAGACTTAAACCCCATCAAGCTGGTTTGGGATGAACTGGACAGAAGGGTGAAAGCAAATCAACCTACAAGTGCAACACATTTGTGGGAACTTCTGCAACAGTGTTGGGAAGAACTTTCCGAACAATATTTGATTTCCATTGTAGAAAGAATGCCACGAGTGTGTTCGGCTGTTATATCTGCAAAAGGTGGCTACTTTGATGAGTCAAAAATTTAGATTAAATTTTGTTAAACAAAACGATTCCATGATTTCTTTATCTCCAATTGTTTATTTGTTCTATGCTTTAATTTCAGAGTACATTAAGACATTAAACTGCGTAAATTTCAATAAAAACTGGAAAAATGGAGGTGTTCTAAAACTTTTGACCGGTAGTGTATCTATATATATATAAAATTTATATAATTTTATATAAATTTAGTTGTTGCCAATTATTTTTTATTATATTCTCCCAATTCAGAATGGCCAATTATTTAAGCTCAGCTCACCGCTACCACCCCTGCGCTGACTCGGGAGGGAGAAGACGAACACACACTGTCCTCCGAAGCGTGTGCCGTCAGCCGACCTCTTTTTTTCACACTGCGGACTCACTACAGCGTCGGAGGACAACGCAGCTCTCGGGCAGCTTACAGGCAAGCCCACAGGCGCCCGGCCAGATTACAGGGGTCGCTGGTGTGTGGTGAGCCAAGGACACCCTGGCCGACCTATACCCTCCCTCCCCCCGGGCGATGCTGGGCCAATTGTGCGCCGCCTCCTGGGAGCTCCCGTCCACAGTCGGCTGTGGAATAGCCTGGACTCGAACTCGCGACGTCCAGAGCGCATAGAGCGCATCCTGCACTCCACGTGGAGCGCCTTTACTGGATGCACCACTCGGAAGCCCCCTTCATCAAATAAATTTTAACACTGAAGAGATGGGCTTTGTATCAGAAAACTGGTGACGGAGTCAGAAATCGCAATTTAGATAGATATATATATATTATTTATAGTGACTGCGGGTCTTGATTGCCCCCGTTTAGCCAGGCGCATACCACAGTCTTTTTGTAATCTCAATGAAACTCGAACAGAGTGGAATTTTTAACCAGGGTGGTACCTGTACATTTATTTATATACAGCGATCCAGACGATGCAATTTTAATCCCAAAATAAACAAAACCTAACTACCTTTCGTAGTACTAGCTAAACGGTAGTTTCCTGACTAATAGCCAGGCTGCTAAGCTGCTTGCTGGTTGAACCCAAATGCACAGATCTGACAGCAGACCTTTGCTCAGTCGATCTCTCCGCCACACTTCATGGCCTTAGCCTTAACACAGACAGCTAGCAAGCAGATTCAGGGTCTTTAAATATATGTGCCAATAAATCACAGGTAATCTGAATTCCCTGGACCTTGCAACGCCTGCTGGGAAGTGTAGTTATTTTACCCTGCCTCAGGCTGGGTACCCAGCCACAGTGTCTCATCCAGTGGTTATAGAGGGTATAGGCGCCGTGCTACTCCTATATAACTCTACCCCACACTTTGCCACTATATATATATATATATATATATATATATATATATATATATATATATAAAAAAATCAATCAATCTTTATTTTATATAGCACCTTTCATAATGGACCACCATCACAAAGTGCTTTACAAGATACTACTTAATACTTTAATAATACCATCATACTTTAAATAGAGAAATGCATAATACAGGATATACAGTAAAAAAAAAAAAAAAAAAAAAAAAATGTATAATACATTAAATACAGTGAAAAGTGCATAATACATGATAGTAACGAATACATGAAATAGTAGCAGCAACACAGCAGCTAATAAAAGATATCAGACTTAAACAGCATGGAAAGCAAAAGAGAACAGGTGGGTCTTGAGAGTTGATTTAAAGCGGGCGACGGTGGGAGCATCAAGCACCGAAGCTGGGAGAGAGTTCCAAAGAGTCGGAGCCATGAAGCTAAACGAGCGTTCTCCAAGTGTGGTGCACTTATGCTTGGGGATAACAAGCAGTCCAGAGTCGGAGGACCTCAGCTTGCGGGCAGGGACATAGCGGGTCAGCAGGTTGAAGAGGTACTCTGGACCTGTGTGATGAAGGGCATTGTAGGTTGCTAGTGCAGCTGGGTAAGACGGGGGTGATGTGATCATGTTTTTTACATCTGGTAAGGATCCTGGCAGCGGCATTCTGGACTAGCTGCAGTCGGTTTATGGTGCGTGCCGGGAGACCACCATATAGGGAGTTGCAGTAGTAGAGTCGAGGGGAGACAAATGCACGACAAAGTATCTCCGCATCTGGGAGGGAAAGGTAGGGAAGATGGTAGAAGGAAGATTTGACCACGGAGGAGATGTGGGCATCAAAGGAGAGGTTGCTGTCAAGAAGTACACCAAGGCTTCGTACTGTGGGGCCTTGATGTCTTGAATGCAAGCAGAGAGCTGAACCATGGCAGAGGGGCTTCCAGGGTCGAGTTTTAAGTAGAGCTGGGTGTCGTCAGCATAGGAGTGAAACATGAGGCTTGAGGGTTGGTGGTCTCCTCTGTTTCTGTTCTAATTACAGGAGTTATATGTGATTCTTTCATTTTCTTAAGTGTACATGCCAAGACCTTACCTGACTTTTCACCATGTTCATGGTATTTCCTTCTAATTGTATTCATTTTGAATACTTCTTTGTCAGACAGAAGTTTATTTAGTTGATATTTGAGTTTTATAAGTTCAGTATATGTTTTGGTTGAATACTTTTTTTTATTATTATTATTTTCCTGCTATTTTTATTTGATCGTCTAAAGTTTTAACTTGAGCCATTTGCTCTTTTTTCTTTGCAGAAGTATATGATATAAATCTACCTGCAGTTTACAGTTTTTGAGTAACAGAAGTAGTACATTCACCAAGGTCCATGCAAATCACAACTACAGTTTTTGTTCCCAGCTGAAAAGGTGCATTGTTCAGCAAGGGGTGTTTTATTGGAGCACTACATGTGTTCTAGAATCTATTCATGCAAACTCCTTTTTACATTGCCTGTCAACACCTGAAAAAACAGCAGCACTCAAACAGCAAAGGGAGTTTGACACATCTATAAATTGTGGTTATCCATGTTTTTTTTTTTTTTTCGATTATAACATAATTACACTGTAGTTGTCCAGGCACAACCCAAACCAGTCAAAACTGAACACTCATCCCAAACTACCTTTGTATCACTACTTTGGTTATGGCAACAGTGTGACTCACTTCAACCTCACTAACAAAAAAGAGGAGCGAATACTAATTGAGCTGGTCTCAACAACTTGAGTCAGGAACATTCAATTGATCTAAACAGTGGGAAATCAGATACTACTGCTATTCTGATTGTTAAAATATGATCATTTGTGTGCAAATGATATGAAAATTGGACATTGAACTGTGCATGTGAGTGTTTGTCTGTGTGTAAGAATGTGTAAAATGACAGGGAAGGTTCTTATTTAAACACTGGTTCTGATTTTATAGAGGATTTAAATGTCTCGGGTATTTAAATCCCTCACCACTGTTTAAATTAATAGAATAAACCCCCCACATCTGCCAAATACATGAATACATAATAATAATAATAATAATAATAATAATAATAATAATAATAATAATAATATCTATATTGTCTAATTTGTCTATTTTTGACTACCATGCAGTTACAAAGAAACTTAAGATATTTAAAATGTATATCTATGTTCCTGGCTGCACTTGCCTTTCTTAAATTTATATGTTATATATATATCTATATACCAGTAATACATTTGTCAATGTAAAAACAACGTTGTTTTTTTTTTTCTGCTTTACCCTGCACTGTGCGTGCCCAGATTTGATTTCCCCTTAAAACCAAGGTCACACATCAAAAACTGCTACCTATTATTTTGGATGAGAAAGTACATGTTTTGTAAAGTTACATTTTACTCCACATGTAATAATTAGTTTTATATTAAATACAGACAGCTGGTGTTAACAAACGGTAAAGTGTACTATAGAGCCAGGTACATTTTTTAAATAAAAAAACTAAAAGATAAAAAGGCAATTGTACGCTGCCTGCATTTTTTTTTTTCTTCATTGAAGCGTAGCCTTTTCTTGACACGAAGACCCTGTTCACACTACTGTGCTGGCCCAGGGCTGCCTCAGGGGCCATCGCACATTTAGGTCTACAACCTAAATATTGCACATTCAGATATGTGACTGAAAAGCAGGCCTAAATGTGACTTTTTTTTAATGCACTCAGAGTGGAAGAGCAAATTGTTACACTGTTACAAATTCTAAGCAAGTTATAAGCTTACCAGTGCCATTAATAATATTTTTACTTCAAATATTACAAGTAGTTCTCAGATTGTGGTGAGGCGCTGGCGTTGAGCACAGAAAAGAATCCCAAGTTTGTTGCTGCTTACATTTCCTTTCATTCAACCATGTTTAGCGCTTCCCATGTGTTCTACAGTCGTCTGTCTTCGAGTGTAATCTACAGCCTTGCTGCATGAAGTACAAAACAGCATATTACCAGCGCTGTGAAATTTGTCCTTGCCAAACTCATTGATCCTATCTTTAGGGGTGCTTGTTATTGTTTTCGGCATCTTTGAACAGCTCTGGATACTGACTGAAGTAAACTGAAGCCTCATTCAGCACTGAACTTGAATACCGGAAGCAGTTTTATTGGACAGGTATGTTTATGTAAATTTAAAGCAAAGTTGTCTGTGTTAATGTTTATATACGGTACATGTATTGATTTGGTTATTCTCAAACAAACAAAAAAGCCTTGAATGTTTTTTGTCCCACCCCAAATGTAAAACAATCTCTGACATAGAAAAATCTGCCTTTTTCCATGTTATCACAGAATATCAAATTGGTAATGTGATATGAAAAAGCGACCCTAAGTCTGCTTTGCGTTCATAGGTAAAGGCCGGCCCTGGTCCTGGATTGCAGGCCCTGGGCCACATCGAAATGGTGGCCTAAACCTAGACCAGCCCTGGGCTGCCTTTTCTTTTTTGGAGAGTTCACATATGAGATTTAATGGCAAGTGTGGGCAAGTGTGAATGGGGTCTAATTAACCCTTAAGACACCTTTGTAAAATTGTTTTGCAAAGGTATTATTATTAGAGATATTTCCTGGTGTGAATTCCGATCATGTTGTTGATATTAGTTTAAAAATAAGCAATGTTAATTATATTACATTATTTTAGTTCTGCTATGTATTTTTTTTTGTTTTCAAACTATGTTCTAGTACCACCAAGATGAATTGTTGGATTGTATTAACGACCAAAAAAAACAACAAAAAAAAACAGCGTTTATAGCTACAGATAAAATGTTGGTACAGGTAGCACATTTTGAACAAGTAGCAAAAATTGACGTTACACCGTAATTGTTTGTAAACAAATAATACATGAATAATGAATGTCAGTATAGTTAGTTGTTTCGAATGGTTTACACTTTAACAGAAATGAGAAAAGGTGAGACTTTTGATGTGTAGTTCATTATGTACATGACCTAATGAAGCTGAAAGAGGGATTCATTAATAAAGGTGGTCCACGAGCAGTTTTAACTTTTCTTCATACCAGAATACAGGTCATTTAAAATGTGAAACAGTGACAAATAATAAAAAGTTCATAGTTTCAGTAACTTGCCTTTTCTTGAAACTCAAGTTCTGACAGATGCTACATTACATTAGCCATGTGTAGGTAACCTTTTTATATTACGCCTACAAATTAATTAACACTTTGGTGTTAACTGCAATATACAGTCGTAGTAGTTTAGAATAACAGTAATGGTAAGTCATTGAAATAGTGAAATTCATTGCAATATGCAGTACCAGCAATACGTGTTTGTGTGTATCATGTCCCAAATAAAACAAGGAAATTGCCATTTGTTTATCTAAACATTATTTGGAGTAGCTTACGTATTTTTTTTTCGTGATCAGTTAAACAAGGAACGTCTAATTAGTAATTACTTATTATAAACCAACATTAGATAAAAACAAATAAATACATGAAACAGTAAAGCAAACTAACCAACTGAACTGTTTGTTAGTTATTTTGCACTCACCTTTGATTACTATAACCTGTGCCACAAGTATCCACGGTAACACGGCAGTGCAAATTCTGCTTAACAAATCCATTTTTGTGGCTAACAAATGTCAGATAAAAAGTGAGACACCTCTCGTCCTTATGCCATCTAGAATGCGTGTACGCTGTCAACATTCAAAGTGCGATCTTTCTTTCGGTCTTCTCCCTTCCTGGTCTACTCCATCAAGGCCCTTAACTCATTAGGTTACAACCACAGGGCGTGTTTTGTTTGCATGCCTGTTTAAACAACTCTCAGATGTTTTTTGCTGAAATACAAACTAACAGTGCTTAGAGAAGGATTGATTTTGTTCGAATGTGCGCACCGTTCATTTTCATAGGAGTTTGTCAAAACTTGAAAAAAATTGTATTGTAATAAACAATACATTTTTGTAACTGAATTAAAAAAAATTAATTTGGCACAGAGGGAATTAGATGTGAACCAAGTTTTTATTTCCGGAAAGTCTTTAATTCATTTGTATTTTTTCACACTAGTAGCAAAGAACTTGTTAATGTAATTCAAGGTCTTACTCTTAAATTGTTTATTTATTATTCTGTAAGTGAGCAAATCCTATAAATTGAGAGGTAAGATGTGACAGAGAGTTATCCTTGATAATAAACCACCTTTGCCCTGCAATCAGTGATCTACAGCAGGCAGTAACCTAATTTCCAACAGCAGCCATACTGATGTGTTGGGTGTGAATTAAAGGAGCCATTACCAATGTTTTAAACATCAATGTTCTTATCTCTTTATAGCTTTATTAAAATTATTTCTGACCCCCATATTTTGGTTCTTTACTTTTTTTTTTTGCATTAATTGAGGATATGCAAATATTTCAAATACACCTCTATTGATTAATTGCTCCAGCCTTGAAACTTGCTATAGGTCACATGGTCTCATTGGTCTGACTGAACTACAGCACACCTTGGATAACAAAAATGCAAGCAAAGAATAAAAGGCCTTCAGTATAAGGAAAGGGGAGACTAGTTATAATATGGCTGATTTTCAAACCTTGGTTGCCACTTTTCTTTTTAAAACGTCTCTGCATGTAGTTTTCTTTTGCTCCAGTAGTAGTTCAGTAAACAGAATAATCATCATTAGTAATTCGATACGAATCCACTATTCTGGTAACAAAAAATAGGAACATACATAGAGACCGTGCCAATATATTACTGCATTATGTTTGTGTACTACTGTATAGCAGAGTTACAGTACATAAAACCTGGGATCTAACATGTAAGTAACAAGTCTGGTATACTGGTCCTTCTTGAATGGGATAAATATATCTCACTGAAACCAATTAGACATGCTATATTTATATATCAGGGAGATTTTTTTTTTTTTTTGGTGGCTAGAAACTTATTTATGAGACATCATTGGTTAATTTTTTTGGTTTGACATAATTCAATAATAATACTGTCATGTACAGCAATTGGGAAGCTGGGCGGTTTACTCCCAGTCATTAAAATGGATTGGTTTGCTCCCATTTTTTGTTTTATCCCTACTATTAAGAACAAGAAGATGAGCTAAATATACAGAATGACCAAATCCAAGCAAGGTCAAATGCAAAGGTTTTTTCTGACTAAAACAGCATTAGCTTTCCAAGTGTATTTTTATGTCGTGGCCTGTGACACCTGCTACATCGCAGGCACAGTACGTTTTGTTGCCCTAACTGCTATATTCAGACACCGTTCGGTTTTCAGAGGGATAACAGTAAAATTGCTTAGCGGTGAAGGGTTTGTTCATGACTGCAGTGCAAAGTGATTAACACATTGAAAAGAATTTATCATGTTGAAGAAATCAGCTACAATTGGGGATATGGATTTGTCACAGGTCCAGAACTTCTTATCATGTGTAGAGATTACAGATGCTATGCTGGACATAGAACATACGCAGCACAATTTCAAGGATGTCTCTGAGAACAAACAGGGTTTTTTTGAGGTTCCCTTGCTCGAAGTGCACAACATTGCATTGCTTATACCAGAAGAGACTCATTACACTAAGTTTTAATTTTAATGTTATTTTTGTATCAGATTGTGAGTGTCCCGCCCCTATATATTTATTTATTATTATTTATATTATTGTTTGCGGTGCGGATAACAGCGCCACATATTTCTTATTGTTTTTATATTTAAAACCCCGTGAGGATGCGTGGCTGTTCAGCTACTGATTATTTAACTAGCTGACAGTCAAGCATCCTTACTAAACTCGTGCAGACTGTGGCCGAGGGGTAGTAAGATAATTAACAGCTAGTTAACCCCTCGGCCAGAGTATAAGAACCTGCAGCTGTCCGGCTGCGGGGAAGAGTGTACAGAGGAGAGTACGGGGAGCAGAGAGAGCGAGGCGAAGAAGAGAAACAACTGCTAAGTATCTGCTTATTTGTTTATTTCTATTTGTTTGGCCAACGTGCCCTTTTGTTTTGTTGTGTTTTGTTTGTTAATATATTTTGGTTTATTGATTTAATAAAATCAGCTGAACACCGTTGCATTCAGTTTCACCCGCCCATCAACTGTTTTGGTTTCTGTACTTCCTGGTCCGTGACGTCACCACACCTCACCACTGCAAGCCATCCTGCCACACAGATGCACAGTGCTACATAATACAGTTCCACATACAGTGCCTTGCAAATAGACTATAAAGCCAAACCACAGAGCTGCTTCTTTGTTCCTGTAAGATAAACCCCTTTAGGATCTAGTAGTTATCATGCATGTTGCAAGGTAATATATATATATATATATATATATATATATATATATATATATATATATATATATATATATATATTCAAAGAATAATATTCAAAAGAATAGATAGATATCTAAGATTAGTTGCACTTAACCAAATAAAGAGTGAACAAAAAAAAGCTTAAGTTCCTTTAAGGGGCCATACTGTTTCGGGTGTCATATTTGCTAATCATTTTTAAATATAGTTTTAAAAACAAAGTTTGTGTTTGTTATCTCTGGTTCAAATGCAAACATCTTTATTGCCATCCTGTTTTTAAACTTGCCTTTTGATGTGATCAATCAGTTCATTATAAATGATACTGTTATATAAATAGTTACTCAACAGCTTAAGATCATTTACCCACTTCTCTCCCTCTTTTAAATACTTAAAAAATCTAAAGCTATTTGTATAATTAGGGGGCGCTGTTATAGAAATGATATGTGAACCCCAGTTAATTTCCCTCAATGAGACCCCAAAAGTTGTGCATGTAGCTTTTAATATGGGAGACTGGACGTTCGTCTGAGGTCAGTACTATAGACTATAATGCTGGTATAGGAGCTGGCTCTGTTGGTTTATAAAAAACAGTACATTTGAGTAAAACAATAAAATGTGTTAAGTGCTATTTAAGTTGTAAAATCTTTTTTTGCTTTACAACCTGCGACAGGCCTCTGTAGCAATTCATGGGTTAACAGTGCAGTTGCTTGGTGGAAGTGATGCAATCTGTAAATGCACAGAGGATTTGACACTTCAGTTTTATGGGGCATGGCTTTGGGTTAATGGATTATGGCACAGTTCATGTAGTTCTGAAAAATATAGCGTTATATGTCACCACGTGTTGCTACAACTGTTCAAATAACGTACATGTAATTCTTTATTTTCATTGTTAACATCCTGACAACTTTTTACACTTAGAACTTTAAAATCTGTTTCAAATCTCTTTTCAAAATGGCTGCTCTAGTGCACTGGGGTTTGAGATCTGTCCTCTAAATCACTGCAGGAAGAGCGCTGGCTTTTCTGTTCCGTACCACATCATGGATCGTTATTGCTGTATAACCTGTTTGACAATGTGGGCAATAATCCTTGCACTATCAGTGCACTAGAGCAGACATTTTGCAAAGAGTGTTGAAACAGACTTTAAAGTAATAAGTGTAAAAAGTTGTCTATGTTAACAATGCATAGAGAAATGACAGGTGCGTTATTTAAACAGTTGCAGCAACACCTCGGGACGTATAACGCTACATTTTTTAAAACTCTGCTACTTACTATTTAAGGTCTTTCCTTTACCTGCACAAGTGTGCAGCTCATACTTCCATGATTGGAACTGAGTCTACATTACTAGCCCCTGCCTGTTTTCTCTGCCACATTGCCATTCTTCCTGGTAATATCACCTCAGGGCCTCTTTTGGGGTTGAATCTTTTCCTTGTTATAACACCTTTCATGAGCTGTTTAAAGAAAAAAAATGATCTGTTTAGCCAAAACATATCCAAAAGCCGCCCCTTATAAAGCAGACATAGCAGTGATGCAATATGGTAATGCTGAGAGGAAATGGCACTTTAGTTTTACAGGGCATGACTGTGAGGTAACTGAAAAGTTTATACTGCTGCCTGCTGGCTCATTGAGAGAATGTATTTTTACAGCACTGTAAATTCTGTTTTATAATGCTAACAGCAGAGGGTTTAGGTGTTTTAGGATTTTCATTTTTGAAGGTGGTGGGATCTGATGAGAAAGTCAGTTATGTGCTGCTTCAGCTCATTCTTCACTTGCCTCCACAAGAGGCTACTGTCAATGGGACCCTTTGTGATGTTCACCTAACCAAACTGAACTGTGTTGTGTTATCACAGGATAGCAGGGTTTGCAATCCCAATGAAATTGAATGACACATAATATCATTCAGAACACAATCTTTGAAGACAAAATACACAGTATTGTGATCTTTTGTGTACTCTGTATATTACCATAGAAGATTGTGCATATAATCCGACTATTACTTTCCTGTAAATCTAGCTATACTGTAGCCTGGTAGTTATTTTATGCATAGAATCTAGTTAATCTCTTTATCATAGTGTGGAAACAAATACATGTGCATACTAATTTAGAAATTGTACAGCTTTCTTCTAAACCCTGTGTTCTTATGGCTGTTTGTGCCTCTTCATTAGGAATTCCCTTTTTAATAAAGTAGTCCCAACTTGTTTTTGTGAGTGCATTGGTGTAGATAGACAGACATAGAAAAAAAGCATATTCTGAAAAGTGCAAACCAATATATTCATTAAGTTGATCTATTTTTTATTCTATTGGAGACCATTTTCAAAGACCAGAATGTGACATTTCTACTACAGTATGTCAGAGTGGGGTAAAACAGGCCTCACAGGCCCTAACCACCAGCTTTTTATTCGCCTGCTTGACCCCTTCACAATTTGCCTTAAATGAAGGAAATTAAGGTAAATCTCTTGAGATGTACAGTATGTCATCTTCAAGATGATGACTATATATTTATAACCTCAAACTGCTGCTATTAATTCTAGGGAACGGAGGCTTCTGCCCCACAGCTAAAACTACCATCTGGTGATGTAAACAAAAAACTGGAATGTCGACATGCAGAATGTGGTAAACAGACACCAATGGCATATTTGCATTTGATCTTATAAACGACAGCTCGGTTATGAGAATCTTAAAAATATTATTTTATCAAAGAATTGTTTCCAAGACACTTCATCCCAGAAGTGACACCGTCATCATAAGTAAGGAAAAATAGGTGATGGTTTGTGAGGCACAGGCAGGACTACCACCTGAAGACTGTAGTGAAAAGTAATTTCGTTGAAATGAAGCAAAGCATTTTCATTGATTATATTACACTATTGCTTCTACAAAATTGTAGCCAAATCAATGCCAAAATGGCTATTTTCTAACATTTCTACATAAACGGACACCTTTTTCTATAGTTCCTGAACTTGTTCTCTAAAAGGCCTTAATATGTGAAGGGGGGCCACTCACCTTTGCAGAAAGCCAGACATTCACTTTTTTCGTTAACAAGAACTTGAAATTCTAGAAATTCTCCTCCGCTTCTCCAATACTGGCATTAGAACAAATCATTTTTGTTTTAATGTTTAATGTTGTCACCTTGAGTAGCAAGTTATGAATGACAGCTCTGAAATATACTGTATAACAAACAACTGAACAATATGTGATTTTCAGGAGATTCAAAGAAAAAAAGGGGGTGGGGGTGGGGTGGGTATCACTGCCAGGGCTGGAGGGTGTTCCAGTTTTGCTGAGATGCTGAAAGAGGATTAGAGGATTGTTTAAAACCCTGTATTGCTTTTATATCAAAATCCTGAATTGGGTACGATGGTACAATTTATTCAATGCATGCGCCTACCAGATATTTCTTACACATCATACTATTGTCTTCTAAAGCGGACTGCTTTCATGTCAATATGAATAGCTGTGCCAGTAACTTGGTATAAATAGCTGAGTGTACAACTGAAGTTAAGCACTTTAGTTGTACGCTTTCTTTTAAAGCCGTATAATTCTTCAATTAAAGCCATATAATCATTTAAAATATGGGCTGACAAGCAACATTAACTCACTAGGTATATGGCACAATTTGCTCATAAAATGTTGCTGTACTAAGCTTTTCATACAATATCTTGATTAAAAAAATTCGATTTCCTCAAATATATTAATAAGCCCTACAGGCTATACTTGGCTGAATAAAGTATTTTAGCTTGATTTTTTAACCTGATTTCTTTGAGAATTTTACAGCACTGGGAATCGCCCTGTATTGCATCAACCACCTATCCATGGCACTCTAGGAATCACCCCTCCAAAATCAGTGGCTAAGGTAATACAGAGGATGCACAGTACTGTAAAATTATCTTTAAAAAATCGAGCTGAAGCTCATCCTAGCAGGATATAGGCAGGGCACTGGAACTAGGGGTGCAGGGGGGGAAATGTGGGGGGAAATATTTTTCAAATAGGGGGCTTCACCTAAGAATGGTGGATTTTATGTCCTCTGTAGTGAGCTCCTTAGTACTTTTTTTCCCATAGTGTTCTCATGATCTTTTAAAAATATTAACCCTGCCTTCTGACCGTGATGGCCTACTGCAATAGCCAATAGTACATGCCTTTTACCATAAGTCCCGCCTTATGCTTGACTCCTTCCACATGCACACACACACACACTCCTCCACTGCATTGAATATAGTAGATAGGTAATGGCTATAGATATAGTAGATTTTGTATGGCTCCTGATTTACAGAAAATATTCAATAATAATAATAATAATAATGATAATTAATTGTGGTAGAAAATCATTGTGATTTAAAAGAAAATCCAAACTAAAACTTCATTTTTTAACAAATTAACAAACAAATACAGCAGAAGCTTCATTTTAAAAAAAAAATCTACTGCATTTATGGTTTAGTTAAATTTAACAATGCCTCATAAATGATGATAAATTTTATTCAATAATCTAAAAACACTGACAAAGTGTTTGTACCAGAAAGTGGGTGTATGGCTATTAGCCACTTCACTCCAGAATCCATGTAAATAAAACAAATGGTATTAAATGACTAGCTCAGGGGTGATAAATTGCGGCCCCTGGGACCGTGTATGACTCTTTTACTTTTTTAAACGGTAATGTATTTGTATGTAGTTGATTTTCATATGCTTATCATATGGACCATGACAAATCTGCATACTCTCATGCCAGCCCCAAAGAAACTGATGCCTGATCACCCCTGTAGTTTACAGCAGAGTTCTGATTTACATCTGTATAATCATGCATAATAATGTATCTCATGATTAAATCTGAAAATTGTATGTTTAAGGCATTTAACAATTAACTACTTTCTTTTTTTTAATCAAATCTTTTATTTGGGGAACAAACAACAATAGAACAATACGACGAGAAATTCCCCCCATTTTTCAATTTTGATCCCTCCCTCCCTCCCTCTCAAATCACCCCATAAAGGACCTCGAGGACCCAGTGCTGAGACTAATAGTTAATCCAAGTCACCTGGAGAAAGTTCCCTCTTCAGCACTGGTCACCTTTGATTTTTAAATGTATCTCATCCCCACAACAGCTATGTACCTGGGGTATGAATTTACATGTTTTGCTGACACCCTTCCTGACAAAGCTGCCATTGAGATGGTGAAGGAAAAGTGTAAGGCTATGCTGGTGAAGATGGCCCACAAACTGAGGATCCGATTGCCGGCCAACATGTGCACATGAGAAAAGCTTGACATACTACACTCAAAAGAAGCCCTGTCACTAATAAAGAGACCCATTACAAGTCTCGCGCAGGAGTTCCAGTCCATATGAGGAGACATAATGCAAACTGAAACAGAGGTGCAATTTAACTAACAAGACCCAGAAACAAGCAATGGATGAATCCTTCTGGTTTGAGGTGTATGAAGACAGAGATAATGCAGGAGACAGAAGATTCTGACATGTGTATTTACTTACATTGTCTATACTGATACTACTCATACCTAATGCGACAGTAGAAAGAACATTCAGCACTGTCAGTAACATGAAGACGAAGCTGAGAAATCACCTTCAAGTTAAACACTAGGAAGCCTCTTGGATGTTAAATATGGCTTGCAGTGGAGAGGACAAGATTGCAGGAGCTTTTAGCCAACCACACTTATGCTCCAGAAATTCACGAGCCGCATTTCCAGCATTTCCAGCAACCACCACTCATCCCTACACTGGAGCACCTACCCTGCACGCAACCACCACTCATCCCTACACTGGAGCACCTACCCTGCACGCAACCACCACTCTTCACCACACTCACATCCTGATAAAATCTTCCTTTATTGTAAAGTTGGAAGATACAGTACACAGATATCCAAACTTAATGTATTCTGATCATTGAGGTTGCTTCCAATATACTGTACAGGGAGATTATAAAGCAAGCAGGCCACTTTATCAATGCAGTGTAACAAATCTACTGACTGTATGACTGTACAACTTGAAAGATATAATTTAATGTTGATTAATGAATCAACAGTTAAGTAATGTTTAACAGTAATTGATATAACATGGTTAATCTGTAAACCCTGTAATAACTAATTCATTCATTAAGATTCATCAGTCATTGGGTATATGTGTTTTGTTAAACAGATGCTGACTGGGTCAGTTGATAATCTAATCATCTCTTGTCTACAGGAAGAGAGCAACAAAACAGCAGAGATGCTGATCCTTTTTACCTGACCTAGATGACTGTCAGAAAACATGATTATTGCAGGTAATTCATTTATCAATAATATTTTTTTTCAGTAAAATCTAAATCAAGACTAAACAAATGTTTAATCATATTAAGAATGGATTATTATTACAACCCTGGTGGCAGCTCTGCCAGCATGAACCTATCTTCACTGCTAGTGTGTTATTTATTTACTGCAAGGTTTTTTGTGTGTGTGGGTCCAAAGAAAACTAATAGCATAATGCGCATGGTTTGGAGGGTTTCACTACTGCTTGTTCCCTGGGCCATGCATTGCACTGTAGATTTTCTTAGATTAACAGCACAGTTTTGTACCATGCCCATTGAGGACAACATTTTTTTTAACAAAATGAGTTATGTCGAGATCACAAATAAATGATCAAATGCCAAGATCCTCAGATAATTCCGTTTTTTTTAATGAGTCACCATACTACAGTACATGTTCAGTGACCTAAAAAAACACACACACACACGTTGGCAAAGTGGTACAAACTTTAAGGATGTTTTATTGGACCCAAATACGATTTGAAATCTGCAAGGCATTCTTACATGGGTACATTTTTAAATCCCCCAAAGTGCAGTATTATTCAGAGCTTAAAAGTATTAGCACAACCAGTACTCAATCATAATACCTTCATTCTTTAGAAGAACTGCAACAGAAACTGGTGATCACATAAAAATAGCATTTTACAAATCAATCTGGGAAAGTAACTAAGCTGCAAGTTATTAATACATTTGTGTTTTATGATCAATTGCAAAATGAATAACACTGTTGTGTTTGTTATTGTTTTTTTTCACCTGCTGATTTATGTTCAGATGCAGAAACAAGATCAGGATTAAAATGAGTTATAATCCAAACAATCCTCTTTAGAGGTCCTAACCCTCAAGAAGTAAATAATGAATCCAAAAGAGACAAGAGGCTAGTGATCTGCAAGGACATGCATTTGGTATAAAGATTACTGGTTGATTTGTTGTAAATAAATATAGACTAGAAATAAAATCACTCAGCATTATTTAGATCAAAGTCAGATGTTTAATTTATTGGGAGCGCAACAGGGAGAATAATTAGTGATAACCATTATATAACCTTGCTGTATTTCTGGCTTTATATGGTTGTCTTTCTATATGTTCTTCTGTCTACTTTTGATGCCTAAGGAGAACTACAGTCTAATTGCAAACTGGGCAAACCCTTGGAGTTAAATAAAACTATGCAATGTCACTTGTAGGGGCTCGACAACAACAACCTGTACAAACACTTGTTTGAGTGTTGTTCCAGTGTAGGGCCACCATGGGCAAGCCAAGCCACAACGGGATCTGCCTGACTACAATTCTAGAGTCTTTCAATTGTTCCTTCGACTAAAACAAAAGATGTAGCTTTTACACAGTATATGACAAAATACATGTCGGAGATGACATGTGCAGAACAAAGGAATCAGCATGTGAGGGGCTGCCTATTCGAGCAGCTGTGTACTTCATGTGTTGTTCATTTTTTTCAGCAATCTGATTCTGTCCATTCAGGACATTTATGATTGAACACCGTTTCGCTGTACATTTTAAATAAATCCACCCAAACCTGCTTCATGTCTGATTATCAAACGTTTGGTAAAAAAAAAAAAGCAGAGCTGTCTTCAGGTTATAAGGACTATAAATAGTCCAGTGTTAACAAAACTGCTTGTCAAATTTATTCAGGTTGTAGGCCTACATTTTTCTCCTAAACCTCTAAAATGTCTTGCAATAACAAACATAACAAAAACACACTCCAAACATTTAAAAAGTATTAAAATAATTAATTGCAATGTGACGTATAACACCAATGTAGTATTTTCAACCATACAGTTTACTCTCCTAGAAATAAGCTGTAACATCGATCGTTTAAATATTTGCATTAATTAATATTACTAAACAAAAAATAAAAATGGTAGTTATACTACAGTGTACCTATAGTAGATATCACGTGTTAAAAGCGATTGAAATAGACTACAGTATGCTGCATTACTAACAATATTCATAAAAGCATTGGAAATAAATATTTTATTTAAAAATTAACGTTAAAACAACATGATCCAAACTCTTCTTTTTTGTAAAATAAAACTGCCTTAATATCGTTACCTGGGTGCAGACTGTCCGTCCCATCAACTAACCAAACGTTATCAAATTGTTTTTCCAACGATCGATCGCGTCCACCAAATAAAGAAAATAATACTATCCCTTAAAATGAAGCTAAAATGTGCACAGTTTTTTTTATTATTATTATTTAATTATTTTAAATCAAAATCTACAGTTTTCGGTTTATCTTGGTCTCCTTTGCTCCATGCCATTCGGGAGAAAGCCTGCGATGATAGGCACTGGCCAGATGAGGGCTGCAACGCTCCACACAATAATCACCAAAGTCATGAAACAGGCCACTAAAGTGGACTCGATTGGCTTGCGGTTTAGTCTCCAGCTGTTATCACCTTTCAGCTCGTCCAAGCTAAAATCTAGACAGCAGAAACCCAGCGGCTCCCCTGCTTGCGTTGGGTATGACCTGGCCTGGCCGAACCTCCTGTTCCGCGAGAGGCCGCACCCGACACACAACCTGAACTCCTGCTGCCCCGCCGAGACACCCAGGTGCTCGATGACAACAGGTGACACGACTCGATTAAAAGCGGCCGAGAAAAAGGCTCGCCCGTGGTTGTTGGTGGTGTAGATGAGGACATCGCACTGGAAGCCGAAGTGTCTGTCCCAGCGGGCCACCAGCGAGGTGGGCATTAGCCTTTGCACGCTGATGTTGCACAAGGGCTGGAGCACGGATTCTGCGGATCTCTTGGAGTACCGTACGTCCACGTCTAAGTTTGCAAGGAATTTATTGGAGGAGTTGATGGGGGGAAGCAGTAGGTCCTCGTCGTTCCAGCAGTGGGACCACCTAAAAACGCTGGCGGTGGCGAACAGAGCCAGAAAAAGAAACGAGAGGTTGTTCAGCATGGCACTGGGGGGTAGCCTCTTCCTCGCATGGTGTTAGTAATGTGTTTGTAGAGGAACCGAAACTACCCGTAGTCGAACTAGATCAAGCCCGGAGGAGGTCTCTGTGTTGTCATGCCCATTGTGACTGTGTCTGTCAGTTTCAGCACCACTCCACACAACGCCACTCCTGCTGTTGCGAGAATGCAGGATTTACCGAATGTAATCCTCTTAAAATTGAAACGTCACTGATTTGGTTGTGTTACTCCTTCTTGAACCGCGTTTTATTCTTCTGTCAACTGACGCTTTGCCAGGTTATGTGCCGGTACCGTTCGTGTAGTTTTGCGTTACATCAGCTAGCAGAACAGAAGGTGTTTGTTAACAACCTGTTGCACTATATAGTAAACAGCGTTATGATTCTGTGGAGTGTGAAAGGGCTGCTGCTGGTCTGTTCTGCTGCACTGGGAAGAAGGCGTTTGTAATCAGTGTAGAATCTTGTTGTGCTACTTTGCCATTATAAAGCACTTTACTGTAAATGTTATTTATAGGCTTGCTACCTTCATGGTTTTTATTGAGATAAAGTATTACAAAGTACAATAAGTAATTACATTTACTAACAAATGTTTCAGACATTATTGCGTGATTTATTACAGTAGATAAAAAAAAAAGTTTTAACAGAAATGCAGTCATGCCTGTAGATACTGATTTTAAGACACTACTTAATATTTTCAAAGAAAGCATGCATTCTACAGATTAAGATACACAGTGCTGTCATATTTCACTTTTTTGGTTATTGATTTATTATTTAAATGCAGGTATTTTTACAGATTTCTAGATACAGTTATATGTATTATATTCATTTACATAATATATAAGCAGTCTTAAAAAGTCAGTCCTGTATTCATATATGATTCAGATTTTTTTGTCCAATCCCCCTAGCATTTTATGCTATCTGTTGTTGTAGCCAGTTCAAGTGTACTTAGCAGTGCATACAGAATGTCCTTTTCTACTCCCCTACTAGCTACAGTACCTGAGGAGTTGCACTGTTAATTGCGTCGATCTGCCTGATAGCTACCAGATTACAAGAGAAAGCAAACTCTAATGGCAATTCTTCCTCAGAGAATCAATAAAAACAAAAATACAATGACGCTTACATGAACTGTGTAATTTCCCTGTTTTATTGTGCAACTCAATCAAGCTTCCAGACATGCCTCCCAAACACACCACTGCTGAAGAAGACATGACACACATTTGTTAACATGTTAACATTGTAAAACCCTTAAAGGGGTTATATACACACCTGTTAGCTGCTGTGGCCTTTCATTACTGTATGCAGGTCTCACGTATGGCGTTTTTAAAAGCCTCTGCTACCATACTAGGTTAGACATCCTAGGTCAGCTTTTTACCTAGACAGTGAAATTCTATCCACCAATTCAACATATTTTTCCTGTTCTTACCCAAACAGCTGCATTGCTGCCATTGTCACATTTTGACATAAAAGACGCAGCAGTTACTGACCTAGTAGAAGTGTAACAGAAAGTAAGACTGAGAGCTTTCTATGAAGACACATG